>NC_060184.1:39533528-39711213 GCF_021184085.1 Oncorhynchus gorbuscha | reverse complement strand
CCAGTCTTTAACAAAAACGACAATCCTGGATATTATCTCAGGTAAAGTCAAAACAGGAAAACTGAAATCCTCTAGTCAGTAGAGGGGAACAACTGGGGATGCGACCACAGACTGCAGGTCGCTTCGGGAAGGCGCAGGCCGTAGCTGATATAGATACCTGCTCACACGCAGCATCTGAAGAAGGCAAAAACACGACAGGGCGGAACAAGGACACAGAACAGCAAACATCAAACAATGATCCGACAAGGACAGAAGCGGAAACAGAGGGAGAAATAGGGACTCTAATCAGAGGGCAAAATAGGGGACAGGTGTGAAAGAGTAAATGAGGTAGTTAGGAGAATGAGGAACAGCTGGGAGCAGGAACGGAACTATAGAGAGAGAGAGCGAGAGAGAGGGAGGGGGATAGAAAGAGGGAAAGAACCTAATAAGACCAGCAGGGGGAAACGAATAGAAGAGGGAGCACCGGGACAAGACATGACAATCTATGACAAAACATGACAGTACCCCCCCACTCACCGAGCGCCTCCTGGCGCACTCGAGGAGGAACCCTGGCGGCAACGGAGGAAATCATCAATCAACGAACGGTCCAGCACGTCCCGAGATGGAACCCAACTCCTCTCCTCAGGACCGTAGCCCTCCCAATCCACTAAGTACTGGTGACCACGTCCCCGAGAATGCATGTCCATGATCTTCCGTACCTTGTAAATAGGTGTGCCCTCAACAAGGACGGGGGAGGGAGGGAAGACGAACGGGAGCGCGAAGAAAAGGCTTGACACAGGAGACATGGAAGACAGGGTGGACGCGACGAAGATGTCGAGGAAGAAGCAGTCGCACTGCGACAGGATTGACGACCTGAGAAACACGGAACGGACCAATGAACCGCGGAGTCAACTTGCGAGAAGCTGTCGTAAGGGGAAGGTTACGAGTGGAAAGCCACACTCTCTGACCGCGACAATACCTAGGACTCTTAATCCTACGTTTATTGGCGGCTCTCACAGTCTGCGCCCTATAACGGCAAAGTGCAGACCTGACCCTCCTCCAGGTGCGCTCACAACGTTGGACAAAAGCCTGAGCGGAGGGAACGCTGGACTCGGCGAGCTGGGACGAGAACAGAGGAGGCTGGTACCCAAGACTACTCTGAAAAGGAGATAGCCCGGTAGCAGACGAAGGAAGCGAGTTGTGAGCGTATTCTGCCCAGGGGAGCTGTTCTGCCCAAGACGCAGGGTTTCGAAAAGAAAGGCTGCGTAATATGCGACCAATCGTCTGATTGGCCCGTTCTGCTTGACCGTTAGACTGGGGATGAAAACCGGAAGAGAGACTGACGGAAGCACCAATCAAACGACAGAACTCCCTCCAAAACTGTGATGTGAATTGCGGACCTCTGTCCGAAACGGCGTCTAACGGGAGGCCATGAATTCTGAACACATTCTCAATGATGATTTGTGCCGTCTCCTTAGCGGAAGGAAGCTTAGCGAGGGGAATAAAATGAGCCGCCTTAGAGAACCTATCGACAACCGTAAGAATCACAGTCTTCCCCGCAGACGAAGGCAGACAGGTAATAAAGTCTAAGGCGATGTGAGACCATGGTCGAGAAGGAATGGGAAGCGGTCTGAGACGACCGGCAGGAGGAGAGTTACCTGACTTAGTCTGCGCGCAGTCCGAACAAGCAGCCACGAAACGTCGCGTGTCACGCTCCTGAGTAGGCCACCAAAACCGCTGGCGAATAGAAGCAAGCGTACCCCGAACGCCGGGGTGGCCAGCTAACTTGGCAGAGTGAGCCCACTGAAGAACAGCCAGACGAGTAGAGACAGGAACGAAAAGAAGGTTACTAGGACAAGCGCGCAGCGACGCAGTGTGAGTGAGTGCTTGCTTTACCTGTCTCTCAATTCCCCAGACAGTCAACCCGACAACACGCCCTTCAGGGAGAATCCCCTCGGGGTCGGTAGAAGCTACAGAAGAACTAAAGAGACGGGATAAGGCATCAGGCTTGGTGTTCTTATTTCCCGGGCGATAAGAAATAACGAACTCGAAACGAGCGAAAAACAACGCCCAACGAGCTTGACGTGCATTGAGTCGTTTGGCAGAACGGATGTACTCAAGGTTCTTATGGTCAGTCCAAACGACAAAAGGGAAGGTCGCCCCCTCCAACCACTGTCGCCATTCGCCTAGGGCTAAGCGGATGGCGAGCAGTTCGCGGTTACCCACATCATAGTTGCGTTCCGATGGCGACAGGCGATGAGAAAAATACGCGCAAGGATGGACCTTATCGTCAGAATGGAAGCGCTGGGACAGAATGGCTCCCACGCCCACCTCTGAAGCGTCAACCTCGACAATGAATTGTTTAGTGACGTCAGGAGTAACAAGGATAGGAGCGGATGTAAAACGCTTCTTGAGGAGATCAAAAGCTCCCTGGGCGGAACCGGACCACTTAAAGCACGTCTTGACAGAAGTAAGGGCTGTGAGAGGGGCTGCCACTTGACCGAAATTACGAATGAAACGCCGATAGAAATTCGCGAAACCGAGAAAGCGCTGCAACTCGACACGTGACTTAGGGACGGGCCAATCGCTGACAGCCTGGACCTTAGCGGGATCCATCTGAATGCCTTCAGCGGAAATAACAGAACCGAGAAATGTGACAGAGGAGACATGAAAGGCGCACTTCTCAGCCTTCACATAGAGACAATTCTCTAAAAGGCGCTGGAGTACACGTCGAACGTGCTGAACATGAATCTCGAGTGACGGTGAAAAAATCAGGATATCGTCAAGGTAAACGAAAACAAAGATGTTCAGCATGTCTCTCAGTACATCATTAACTAATGCCTGAAAGACAGCTGGAGCATTAGCGAGACCGAACGGCAGAACCCGGTATTCAAAATGCCCTAACGGAGTGTTAAACGCCGTTTTCCACTCGTCCCCCTCTCTGATGCGCACGAGATGGTAAGCGTTACGAAGGTCCAACTTAGTAAAGAACCTGGCTCCCTGCAGAATCTCGAAGGCTGACGACATAAGGGGAAGCGGATAACGATTCTTAACCGTTATGTCATTCAGCCCTCGATAATCCACGCAGGGGCGCAGGGTACCGTCCTTCTTCTTAACAAAAAAACCCCGCTCCGGCGGGAGAGGAAGAAGGCACCACGGTACCGGCGTCGAGAGAAACAGACAGATAATCCTCGAGAGCCTTACGTTCGGGAGCCGACAGAGAGTATAGTCTACCCCGAGGAGGAGTGGTCCCCGGAAGGAGATCAATACAACAATCATACGACCGGTGAGGAGGAAGGGAGTTGGCTCTGGACCGACTGAAGACCGTGCGCAGATCATGATATTCCTCCGGCACTCCTGTCAAATCACCAGGTTCCTCCTGAGAAGAGGGGACAGAAGAAACAGGAGGGATAGCAGACATTAAACACTTCACATGACAAGAAACGTTCCAGGATAGGATAGAATTACTAGACCAATTAATAGAAGGATTATGACATACTAGCCAGGGATGACCCAAAACAACAGGTGTAAAAGGTGAACGAAAAATCAAAAAGGAAATGGTCTCACTGTGGTTACCAGATACTGTGAGGGTTAAAGGTAGTGTCTCACATATGATACTGGGGAGAAGACTACCATCTAAGGCGAACATGGGCGTGGGCTCCCCTAACTGTCTGAGAGGAATGTCATGTTTCCGAGCCCATGCTTCGTCCATAAAACAACCCTCAGCCCCAGAGTCTATCAAGGCACTGCAGGAAGCTGCCGAACCGGTCCAGCGTAGATGGACCGACAAGGTAGTACAGGATCTTGATGGAGAGACCTGAGTAGTAGCGTTCACCAGTAGCCCTCCGCTTACTGATGAGCTCTGGCTTTTACTGGACATGAAATGACAAAATGTCCAGCAGAACCGCAATAGAAGCAAAGGCGGTTGGTGATTCTCCGTTCCCTCTCCTTAGTCGAGATGCGAATACCTCCCAGCTGCATGGGCTCAGTCTCTGAGCCGGTGGGAGGAGATGGTTGAGATGCGGAGAGGGGGAACACCATTAACGCGAGCTCTCTTCCACGAGCTCGGTGACGAAGATCTACCCGTCATTCTATGCGGATGGCGAGTGCAATCAAAGAATCCACGCTGGAAGGAACCTCCCGGGAGAGAATCTCATCTTTAACCTCAGCGTGGAGTCCCTCCAGAAAACGAGCGAGCAACGCCGGCTCGTTCCAGTCACTGGAGGCAGCAAGAGTGCGAAACTCTATAGAGTAATCCGTTATGGATCGATCACCTTGACATAGGGAAGCCAGGGCCCTGGAAGCCTCCTTCCCAAAAACTGAACGATCAAAAACCCGTATCATCTCCTCTTTAAAGTTCTGATACTCGTTAGTACACTCAGCCCTTGCCTCCCAGATAGCTGTGCCCCACTCCCGAGCCCGTCCAGTAAGGAGTGATATGACGTAGGCGATCCGAGCTCTCTCTCTTGAGTATGTGTTGGGCTGGAGAGAGAACACAATATCACACTGGGTGAGAAAGGAGCGGCACTCAGTGGGCTGCCCAGAGTAACATGGTGGGTTATTAACCCTAGGTTCCGGAGACTCGGAAGACCAGGAAGTAGCTGGTGGCACGAGACGAAGACTCTGAAACTGTCCTGAGAGGTCGGAGACCTGAGCGGCCAGGGTCTCAACGGCATGACGAGCAGCAGACAATTCCTGCTTGTGTCTGCCGAGCATCGCTCCCTGGATCTCGACGGCTGAGTTGCGAGAATCCGTAGTCGCTGGGTCCATTCTTGGTCGGATCATTCTGTTATGCTGGTGAATGAGGACCCAAAAGCGACTTAACAGAAACAGAGTCTTTATTCCAGTCTTTAACAAAAACGACAATCCTGGATATTATCTCAGGTAAAGTCAAAACAGGAAAACTGAAATCCTCTAGTCAGTAGAGGGGAACAACTGGAGATGCGACCACAGACTGCAGGTCGCTTCGGGAAGGCGCAGGCCGTAGCTGATATAGATACCTGCTCACACGCAGCATCTGAAGAAGGCAAAAACACGACAGGGCGGAACAAGGACACAGAACAGCAAACATCAAACAATGATCCGACAAGGACAGAAGCGGAAACAGAGGGAGAAATAGGGACTCTAATCAGAGGGCAAAATAGGGGACAGGTGTGAAAGAGTAAATGAGGTAGTTAGGAGAATGAGGAACAGCTGGGAGCAGGAACGGAACGATAGAGAGAGAGAGCGAGAGAGAGGGAGGGGGATAGAAAGAGGGAAAGAACCTAATAAGACCAGCAGGGGGAAACGAATAGAAGAGGGAGCACCGGGACAAGACATGACAATCTATGACAAAACATGACAGTACCCCCCCACTCACCGAGCGCCTCCTGGCGCACTCGAGGAGGAACCCTGGCGGCAACGGAGGAAATCATCAATCAACGAACGGTCCAGCACGTCCCGAGATGGAACCCAACTCCTCTCCTCAGGACCGTAGCCCTCCCAATCCACTAAGTACTGGTGACCACGTCCCCGAGAACGCATGTCCATGATCTTCCGTACCTTGTAAATAGGTGTGCCCTCGACAAGGACGGGGGAGGGAGGGAAGACGAACGGGAGCGCGAAGAAAAGGCTTGACACAGGAGACATGGAAGACAGGGTGGACGCGACGAAGATGTCGAGGAAGAAGCAGTCGCACTGCGACAGGATTGACGACCTGAGAAACACGGAACGGACCAATGAACCGCGGAGTCAACTTGCGAGAAGCTGTCGTAAGGGGAAGGTTACGAGTGGAAAGCCACACTCTCTGACCGCGACAATACCTAGGACTCTTAATCCTACGTTTATTGGCGGCTCTCACAGTCTGCGCCCTATAACGGCAAAGTGCAGACCTGACCCTCCTCCAGGTGCGCTCACAACGTTGGACAAAAGCCTGAGCGGAGGGAACGCTGGACTCGGCGAGCTGGGACGAGAACAGAGGAGGCTGGTACCCAAGACTACTCTGAAAAGGAGATAGCCCGGTAGCAGACGAAGGAAGCGAGTTGTGAGCGTATTCTGCCCAGGGGAGCTGTTCTGCCCAAGACGCAGGGTTTCGAAAAGAAAGGCTGCGTAATATGCGACCAATCGTCTGATTGGCCCGTTCTGCTTGACCGTTAGACTGGGGATGAAAACCGGAAGAGAGACTGACGGAAGCACCAATCAAACGACAGAACTCCCTCCAAAACTGTGATGTGAATTGCGGACCTCTGTCCGAAACGGCGTCTAACGGGAGGCCATGAATTCTGAACACATTCTCAATGATGATTTGTGCCGTCTCCTTAGCGGAAGGAAGCTTAGCGAGGGGAATAAAATGAGCCGCCTTAGAGAACCTATCGACAACCGTAAGAATCACAGTCTTCCCCGCAGACGAAGGCAGACCGGTAATAAAGTCTAAGGCGATGTGAGACCATGGTCGAGAAGGAATAGGAAGCGGTCTGAGACGACCGGCAGGAGGAGAGTTACCTGACGTAGTCTGCGCGCAGTCCGAACAAGCAGCCACGAAACGTCGCGTGTCACGCTCCTGAGTAGGCCACCAAAACCGCTGGCGAATAGAAGCAAGCGTACCCCGAACGCCGGGGTGGCCAGCTAACTTGGCAGAGTGAGCCCACTGAAGAACAGCCAGACGAGTAGAGACAGGAACGAAAAGAAGGTTACTAGGACAAGCGCGCAGCGACGCAGTGTGAGTGAGTGCTTGCTTTACCTGTCTCTCAATTCCCCAGACAGTCAACCCGACAACACGCCCTTCAGGGAGAATCCCCTCGGGGTCGGTAGAAGCTACAGAAGAACTAAAGAGACGGGATAAGGCATCAGGCTTGGTGTTCTTATTTCCCGGGCGATAAGAAATAACGAACTCGAAACGAGCGAAAAACAACGCCCAACGAGCTTGACGTGCATTGAGTCGTTTGGCAGAACGGATGTACTCAAGGTACTTATGGTCAGTCCAAACGACAAAAGGGAAGGTCGCCCCCTCCAACCACTGTCGCCATTCGCCTAGGGCTAAGCGGATGGCGAGCAGTTCGCGGTTACCCACATCATAGTTGCGTTCCGATGGCGACAGGCGATGAGAAAAATACGCGCAAGGATGGACCTTATCGTCAGAATGGAAGCGCTGGGACAGAATGGCTCCCACGCCCACCTCTGAAGCGTCAACCTCGACAATGAATTGTTTAGTGACGTCAGGAGTAACAAGGATAGGAGCGGATGTAAAACGCTTCTTGAGGAGATCAAAAGCTCCCTGGGCGGAACCGGACCACTTAAAGCACGTCTTGACAGAAGTAAGGGCTGTGAGAGGGGCTGCCACTTGACCGAAATTACGAATGAAACGCCGATAGAAATTCGCGAAACCGAGAAAGCGCTGCAACTCGACACGTGACTTAGGGACGGGCCAATCGCTGACAGCCTGGACCTTAGCGGGATCCATCTGAATGCCTTCAGCGGAAATAACAGAACCGAGAAATGTGACAGAGGAGACATGAAAGGCGCACTTCTCAGCCTTCACATAGAGACAATTCTCTAAAAGGCGCTGGAGTACACGTCGAACGTGCTGAACATGAATCTCGAGTGACGGTGAAAAAATCAGGATATCGTCAAGGTAAACGAAAACAAAGATGTTCAGCATGTCTCTCAGTACATCATTAACTAATGCCTGAAAGACAGCTGGAGCATTAGCGAGACCGAACGGCAGAACCCGGTATTCAAAATGCCCTAACGGAGTGTTAAACGCCGTTTTCCACTCGTCCCCCTCTCTGATGCGCACGAGATGGTAAGCGTTACGAAGGTCCAACTTAGTAAAGAACCTGGCTCCCTGCAGAATCTCGAAGGCTGACGACATAAGGGGAAGCGGATAACGATTCTTAACCGTTATGTCATTCAGCCCTCGATAATCCACGCAGGGGCGCAGGGTACCGTCCTTCTTCTTAACAAAAAAAAACCCGCTCCGGCGGGAGAGGAAGAAGGCACCACGGTACCGGCGTCGAGAGAAACAGACAGATAATCCTCGAGAGCCTTACGTTCGGGAGCCGACAGAGAGTATAGTCTACCCCGAGGAGGAGTGGTCCCCGGAAGGAGATCAATACAACAATCATACGACCGGTGAGGAGGAAGGGAGTTGGCTCTGGACCGACTGAAGACCGTGCGCAGATCATGATATTCCTCCGGCACTCCTGTCAAATCACCAGGTTCCTCCTGAGAAGAGGGGACAGAAGAAACAGGAGGGATAGCAGACATTAAACACTTCACATGACAAGAAACGTTCCAGGATAGGATAGAATTACTAGACCAATTAATAGAAGGATTATGACATACTAGCCAGGGATGACCCAAAACAACAGGTGTAAAAGGTGAACGAAAAATCAAAAAGGAAATGGTCTCACTGTGGTTACCAGATACTGTGAGGGTTAAAGGTAGTGTCTCACATATGATACTGGGGAGAAGACTACCATCTAAGGCGAACATGGGCGTGGGCTCCCCTAACTGTCTGAGAGGAATGTCATGTTTCCGAGCCCATGCTTCGTCCATAAAACAACCCTCAGCCCCAGAGTCTATCAAGGCACTGCAGGAAGCTGCCGAACCGGTCCAGCGTAGATGGACCGACAAGGTAGTACAGGATCTTGATGGAGAGACCTGAGTAGTAGCGTTCACCAGTAGCCCTCCGCTTACTGATGAGCTCTGGCTTTTACTGGACATGAAATGACAAAATGTCCAGCAGAACCGCAATAGAAGCAAAGGCGGTTGGTGATTCTCCGTTCCCTCTCCTTAGTCGAGATGCGAATACCTCCCAGCTGCATGGGCTCAGTCTCTGAGCCGGTGGGAGGAGATGGTTGAGATGCGGAGAGGGGGAACACCATTAACGCGAGCTCTCTTCCACGAGCTCGGTGACGAAGATCTACCCGTCATTCTATGCGGATGGCGAGTGCAATCAAAGAATCCACGCTGGAAGGATCCTCCCGGGAGAGAATCTCATCTTTAACCTCAGCGTGGAGTCCCTCCAGAAAACGAGCGAGCAACGCCGGCTCGTTCCAGTCACTGGAGGCAGCAAGAGTGCGAAACTCTATAGAGTAATCCGTTATGGATCGATCACCTTGACATAGGGAAGCCAGGGCCCTGGAAGCCTCCTTCCCAAAAACTGAACGATCAAAAACCCGTATCATCTCCTCTTTAAAGTTCTGATACTCGTTAGTACACTCAGCCCTTGCCTCCCAGATAGCTGTGCCCCACTCCCGAGCCGGTCCAGTAAGGAGTGATATGACGTAGGCGATCCGAGCTCTCTCTCTTGAGTATGTGTTGGGCTGGAGAGAGAACACAATATCACACTGGGTGAGAAAGGAGCGGCACTCAGTGGGCTGCCCAGAGTAACATGGTGGGTTATTAACCCTAGGTTCCGGAGACTCGGAAGACCAGGAAGTAGCTGGTGGCACGAGACGAAGACTCTGAAACTGTCCTGAGAGGTCGGAGACCTGAGCGGCCAGGGTCTCAACGGCATGACGAGCAGCAGACAATTCCTGCTCGTGTCTGCCGAGCATCGCTCCCTGGATCTCGACGGCTGAGTTGCGAGAATCCGTAGTCGCTGGGTCCATTCTTGGTCGGATCATTCTGTTATGCTGGTGAATGAGGACCCAAAAGCGACTTAACAGAAACAGAGTCTTTATTCCAGTCTTTAACAAAAACGACAATCCTGGATATTATCTCAGGTAAAGTCAAAACAGGAAAACTGAAATCCTCTAGTCAGTAGAGGGGAACAACTGGAGATGCGACCACAGACTGCAGGTCGCTTCGGGAAGGCGCAGGCCGTAGCTGATATAGATACCTGCTCACACGCAGCATCTGAAGAAGGCAAAAACACGACAGGGCGGAACAAGGACACAGAACAGCAAACATCAAACAATGATCCGACAAGGACAGAAGCGGAAACAGAGGGAGAAATAGGGACTCTAATCAGAGGGCAAAATAGGGGACAGGTGTGAAAGAGTAAATGAGGTAGTTAGGAGAATGAGGAACAGCTGGGAGCAGGAACGGAACGATAGAGAGAGAGAGCGAGAGAGAGGGAGGGGGATAGAAAGAGGGAAAGAACCTAATAAGACCAGCAGGGGGAAACGAATAGAAGAGGGAGCACCGGGACAAGACATGACAATCTATGACAAAACATGACACAGAGAGATAGCTAGATAATGAAACACAAATGGACATTTACAGTAGCCGGCTAGGCTAGTCAAACTGTATCATCGGCTAGCTTTCAATAAATGGGCAATATGGTCAATGGAGTTACCGCTTCATGCGATCAAGACAGATGTCTATCTTATTTCAGTCTTTGGGAGCTATAGCTATATTTGTTCCTCTTCATCTGACAGTAGCTCACATTTTCATAAGTGGCTGTGTTTACGTCATAGATAGTAGCAGGACATTGGCTGCCTTCGTCATGAGGAGTATGTGCAGGAGTTCTGATTGGTTCCAAGCTTAGAAGTTTGGCAAATGTGCCTGAGCAGACAGTGTTGAAGTATACTTTTTATGAGAAAATGTGCAAGAATTGAAGGTGCCAACAAGTGTTACAGTCATCATAAGAATGTTTTACTGTCATATACACAAGATCAGCTCCTCCCTGGACAGGGAACAAATCAAACAAATCAAACAACTTCATGTTTTTCGGCTTCGGCCCACGATCTATCTGTACTGCACGAGACGTTGTGCCTCACAGGAGCATAGTGGTGCTTGAATGAACGGCCGATCATATTGCTCAAATACAAACATCAAGACTTTTCCGCATGTATTCTTCAATGGTTTTCAATGGTAGACTGCGAAAGAGCAGGTAAATGTTGAACTGGAACGCAGAAATGCACTTAGAAGTTACTGGCTCGGTCGGTGTTGCTGCTTTGAAAGTGGTGTTGCAGCGCCATGCCAGTTTGAAAAGTACCTGGGTAAAATGCTGTCTCGCCACACGTTTTCCAGCAGCTCTGTACATGACCATAAGCATGATGGGATGTTAATTGCTTAATTAACCACACCTGTGTTGAAGCACCTGTTTTCAATATAAGTTGCATATTGTTTCCATTATTTTGGCAGTTACAGGTTACGTATTAAAATATTTTAAAAATATTTAAAAAAATATATATATACACTATATATAGGTGGAGAATGTGGCTAGGTTCCTGGAGTGGATGAATGATCTCTATCTAACCATACGACTCTGTTCATCCATATATTTTATACATCTTTTATATCTTCCATATATTTTATGCCTCTGGGCTCTTAAGGAGATGAAATACTGCCGATGTCAGGTAAAGCTCTATGGAAGTTGTTTTACAGTAGCCACTTCAAAACATCTTCCAAGAAAAACAATGCGCAATATTTAAACCTATGATATCCCCTTCCAAACGGCTGGTCTGGAGGGCCTCTGGCAGCTCGGCCAGGATGGCTGGGGAGGGAAGACTGGATGTGATAGGAGGAGAGGCTGGCCGGGTCTGACACGGTGTATTGAAGGCCATATCTGACCTTACACCATGAAAACACTTTTTTATTTATATCAACGTTAGAGAGATGGAAAGGGGGAGAAAGAGAAAGAGAGAGCTGGGGGAAGTGAATGGAAGGATGTGGAATGAGAGTGAGAGGCAGGTAGAAAGCGCGAGAGAGGAGATATCGGATAAGTTACAGTGGGGCAAAAAAGTATTTAGTCAGCAACCAAAGTTCTCCCACTTAAAAAGATGAGAGAGGCCTGTAATTTTCATCATAGGTACACTTCAACTATGACAGACAAAATGAGAAAAAAAATCCAGAAAATCACATTGTAGGATTTTTAATGAATTGATTTGCAAATGATGGTGTAAAATAAGTATTTGGTCAAGAACAAAAGTTTATCTCAATACTTTGCTATATACCCTTTGTTGGCAATGACAGAGGTCAAACGTTTTCTGTAAGTCTTCACAAGGTTTTCACACACTGTTGCTGGTATTTTAAGTGGGAGAACTTGCACAATTGGTGGCTGACTAAATACTTTTTCCCCCACTGTATATCGGATTTGGCCATTCTATTGGGATGTTCAGATCTATGGGTGAACAGAAAGATATTTAAAAATACATGCCTCGCAGACTGTCCGTTTTTTTTACACTATTTTTTCCAAAAACATTTTTATAGCCCGGACGCCGGCACGGTAACCTTTTTACAAGCTTTAATGGAAACATCCACCAGCAGAGACATGGGTCACCTTTTAAACAAAGCACCTACAGTATGCTTCCACCCACATAAATAAACAATTCATTTTTAGAAATAGAGGAGTCTTAATGCTGACCCATAGGCCAAGCCAGGGACTGTAAAGGCTATTTGAGGAACTGCCTGTGATCCTGACATATACACACAGACTTTTATCAGCATATAGAAGTATACATATAGTCAAACATTCTGCTGTAACACAACTCCTCTCTTGACTGTCCCTCGTGAAAAAGTACTGCTGAATTACTACTCATCACTACTACACAAGATCTACACAAACCTAGTGGTTTTACTTCTTGATTGCTTTTGAGATGTGCATTAAAGCAGTAGTGATTTATGTAGTAGTTGTGTTCACTACTGGTGAACACTACATATTTCCTACTCATATCACTCCATTATTCTTCCTTAATGACTACTGTGTAACTACTGAGCTTTTGGGTATCAACTACTTAAAACCTACACATACTTACACAATTCCTAAATTGGGTGTCACATTTTGCTGAAAAAAAAATCCACTTTCCATAGACTACAATGCATTATGAAAAAGGTGTCTAAAGTCAGAATCTCATTCTGGTTGACGTCTCTGCACAACAACACAAATTCACTGTGCCAAACATCCATATTTGAATGACGGTGTTTACAACGAGAACAAAAAGATGGAAATATGGATTTATGGGTCAGTGGATTTTTTAAATGTTTTAATGATTGAGTGCAGAGACATTATCCAGAATGAGATTCTGGTGTAATACGAGTTGGTTTGGAGTGATTTCTAACATGTTTAGACACCTTGTCATAATGCATTGTAGTCTATGGCAAGTGATGACCCTCTGTAACGAAAAAATATATATATATTTTTTAAAGAAGTTTTTGGGACTCAAAGGCATTCACACAATAGTATAAAATGTGTAAATCAATACGTGATTCATTTTATGAGAAAAAAAATTGTCATGGAAATCTTCCGAGTACAAAGGCAAACAGCAGTAAAGGTTTTCAATAGTAATTCAATAAGGTTTTATGTAGGACATTAAAAGGAATCAGGAGCAATTCAGTATTGACAGAACACTGCACACACAGATGGCACTGGCAGTAGTAATGACATGTGTCCTACTCAAATCACTACATACTTCCCCTTTAATAACTGCTGTGTAACTACTGGGCATCTACTACTTCAAACCTACACATACCGACACAATTCATATATGTTGGTGATTGAATTACTACACAATGCCTACATATCACTGCTGCTTGCCTACTCCATCCCTATTTCGTGTTCACCGGTCGTGAGGCGTCCCAAAATGATCACTCGTTACTACTTAAATGACTAAATAAATCACTACTGGTTTACTACACATCTCAATAGCAATCGATAGTAGAACCAGTAGGTGATTGTTTAGATCTTGTTTAGTAATGATGCGTAGTAAATCAGTAGTACTTTTTCACGAGGGGAAGAGGATTACAACAACCAACTCATTCCTGTTGTGTTTTCTTCTGCGGTCGTGGAATGCCAGTGTAGTCTGGCTGAAGTGTTGTGATACTTATTTACTACCAACTTCAAGTAGTAAAAACCCTACCTGATTACTATTGAAAAGCCTGTGACGTGAAGCGTTCTGACTACTTATTTATTACCGACATCTCTACCTGATTTCGACTGGAAACTTCTGTTTTCCTACTAAACACTACAAAACTCCACGTGTGTGTCTTGAGTAGTGCATAAATTACACATGCACTACACAATCCCTACAAGTATCCACATAGTCACTGCTGTACGAGCAGGTTTTGTGTATTTAATGTGCGAGAGCGAGAGCGAGAGAGAGAGAGAGAGAGAGAGAGAGAGAGAGAGAGAGAGAGAGAGAGAGAGAGAGAGAGAGAGAGAGAGAGAGAGAGAGAGAGAGAGAGAGAGAGAGAGAGAGAGAGAGAGAGAGAGAGAGAGAGAGAGAGAGAGAGAAAGAAAGAGAGAGCGAGAGAGAGTCAGTTAGGAAGCAGGAGAGCCTCTGTAGGCCAAAGGGTAGCTGAGCTTTGATCAGGTGTTTCCCTGGTGCCGAGAGCTGTCAGGAAACTCTCCTCTGGTGCCCCTTCTCTCAGCCCTCCATACCCTACCCCCAGCCTCCGGGGTCTCCCAGCCCCACAGCCTGGACACTGCATCAAACCAGTGGTTGGTTGTATTGGGTGGAGGTGGGAGGCTGGGAAGGGATGTTGAGGGGATGAGGAGGTGAGAGGCGGTGTATAACCTTGTAAAAACATCTCCTTTGAACACTGTTTACCTCTGGGTCTGTATTGAGCCATGAATCAGGGGCCTGAGAGTGACACGTCAAAGCGGAGGGTGAGGTAAGTCAGGTTCTTGTTTCATTCATTACCTCTCTAACTAAAACCCCCATGCAGCCTGGGTCTCTCTCTGTGCAGTATGAATGGGGCATTGTGATGCGTCTCTGTCACCACAGTGAATGTTTTCTCTTCTATTTGATCCGTTGGCGAAGCCTGCTAATTGGCTAAGCGTGTTCCCAGGTCACGGCAAAGGCAAGGTTCCTCTTTCCATGAATACGGAGAGAGAGGGCTTCTACAGATGTTGCTTCCCATCGACAAGCCTTCCAACTAGGTTCAGACCAGCTTTAGGTAGTTGGTGTAATTTATGAGTCTAAGACTCACATCCAAGTTTTTTCCACTCCTCTCTTCTCTCCTTCCCCAAAAGCCTTATATCTTTCTCTCATCATGCCCTGTGTTACGGTTCAATTGATCGTTTTAAGCCTCCTGTGTGTGTGTGTGTGTGTGTGTGTGTGTGTGTGTGTGTGTGTGTGTGTGTGTGTGTGTGTGTGTGTGTGTGTGTGTGTGTGTGTGTGTGTGTGTGTGTGTGTGTGTGTGTGTGTGTGTGTGTGTGTGTGTGTGTGTGTGTGTGTGTGTGTGTGTGTGTGTGTGTGTGTGTGTTGGGTGTGTGTGTGTGTGTGTTTGGGTGTTTGGGTGTGTTGCTCCAGTTTCAACTGTTCTGCCTTACTATTATTCAGCCATGCTGGTCATTTATGAACATTTGAACATCTTGGCCACGTTCTGTTATAATCTCCACCTGGCACAGCCAGAAGAGGACTGGCCACCCCACATATGCTCTCTCTAATTCTCTCTTTCTTTCTCTCTCTCGGAGGACCTGAGCCCTAGGACCGTGCCCCAGGACTACCTGACATGATGGCTCCTTGCTGTCCCCAGTCCATCTGACTGTGCTGCTGCTCCAGTTTCAACTGTTCTGCCTTATTATTATTTGACCATGCTGGTCATTTATGAACATTTGAACATCTTGGTCATGTTCTGTTATAATCTCTACCCGGCACAGCCAGAAGAGGACTGGCCACCCCACATAGCCCGGTTCCTCTCTAGGTTTCTTCCTAGGTTTTGGCCTTTCTAGGGAGTTTTTCCTAGCCACCGTGCTTTTACACCTGCATTGTTTGCTGTTTGGGGTTTTAGGCTGGGTTTCTGTACAGCACTTTGAGATATCAGCTGATGTACGAAGGGCTATATAAATAAATTTGATTTGATTTGATTTGATTTGTGTGTACGCACGTGTCGTGTACGTGCTCGTCGTGTCTGTGCATGAGTGCATGTATGTGTGTGTATGGGTGTGTTTTGCCTTTTAAGCCATAGGTGTCATGATGACATGTGCTTACTGACTGTACAACTCCCTCCTGTCTGTCTGACTGTACTACTCCCTCCAGTCTGTCTGACTGTACTACTCCCTCCCGTCTGTCTGACTGTACTACTCCCTCCCGTCTGTCTGACTGTACTACTCCCTCCCGTCTGTCTGACTGTACTACTCCCTCCCGTCTGTCTGACTGTACCACTCCCTCCTGTCTGTCTGACTGTACAACTCCCTCCTGTCTGTCTGACAGTACTACTCCCTCCCTTCTGTCTGACTGTACTACTCCCTCCCGCCTGTCTGACTGTACTACTCCCTCCCGTCTGTCTGACTGTACTACTCCCTCCTGACTGTCTGACTACTACTCCCTCCTGTCTGTCTGACTGTACTACTCCCTCCCGTCTGTCTGACTGTACTACTCCCTCCCGTCTGTCTCACTGTACTACTCCCTCCCGTCTGTCTGACTGTACTACTCCCTCCTGACTGTCTGACTGTACTACTCCCTCCCGTCTGTCTCACTGTACTACTCCCTCCCTCCCGCCTGTCTGACTGTACTACTCCCTCCCATCTGTCTGACTGTACTACTCCCTCCCTCCCGTCTGTCTGACTGTACTACTTCCTCCCGTCTGTCTGACTGTACTACTCCCTCCCGTCTGTCTGACTGTACCACTCCCTCCTCTCTGTCTGACTGTACTACTCCCTCCTGTCTGTCTGACTGTACTACTCCCTCCCGTCTGTCTGACTGTACTACTCCCTCCATCCCGTCTGTCTGAATGTACTACTCCCTCCTGACTGTCTGACTGTACTACTCCCTCCCGTCTGTCTCACTGTACTACTCCCTCCCGTCTGTCTGACTGTACTACTCCCTCCCATCTGTCTGACTGTACTACTCCCTCCCTCCCGTCTGTCTGACTGTACTACTTCCTCCCGTCTGTCTGACTGTACTACTCCCTCCCGTCTGTCTGACTGTACTACTCCCTCCTGTCTGTCTGACTGTACTACTCCCTCCCGTCTGTCTGACTGTACAACTCCCTCCCTCACGTCTGTCTGACTGTACTGCTCCCTCCCTCCCATCTGTCTGACTGTACTACTTCCTCCCGTCTGTCTGACTGTACTACTTCCTCCCGTCTGTCTGACTGTACTACTCCCTCCCGTCTGTCTGACTGTACTACTCCCTCCCGTCTGTCTGACTGTACTACTCCCTCCCTCACTCCCGTCTGTCTGACTGTACTACTCCCTCCCTCACGTCTGTCTGACTGTACTACTCCCTCCCATCTGTCTGACTGTACTACTCACTCCCGTCTGTCTGACTGTACTACTCCCTCCCGTCTGTCTGACTGTACTACTCCCTCCCGTCTGTCTGACTGTACTACTCCCTCCCGTCTGTCTGACTGTACTACTTCTTCCCGTCTGTCTGACTGTACTACTCCCTCCCGTCTGTCTGACTGTACTACTCCCTCCTGTCTGTCTGACTGTACTACTCCCTCCCGTCTGTCTGACTGTACAACTCCCTCCCTCACGTCTGTCTGACTGTACTGCTCCCTCCCTCCCATCTGTCTGACTGTACTACTTCCTCCCGTCTGTCTGACTGTACTACTCCCTCCCGTCTGTCTCACTGTACTACTCCCTCCCGTCTGTCTGACTGTACTACTCCCTCCCGTCTGTCTCACTGTACTACTCCCTCCCGTCTGTCTGACTGTACTACTCCCTCCTGACTGTCTGACTGTACTACTCCCTCCCGTCTGTCTCACTGTACTACTCCCTCCCTCCCGCCTGTCTGACTGTACTACTCCCTCCCATCTGTCTGACTGTACTACTCCCTCCCTCCCGTCTGTCTGACTGTACTACTTCCTCCCGTCTGTCTGACTGTACTACTCCCTCCCGTCTGTCTGACTGTACTACTCCCTCCCGTCTGTCTGACTGTACTACTCCCTCCCGTCTGTCTGACTGTACTACTCCCTCCCATCTGTCTGACTGTACTACTCCCTCCATCCCATCTGTCTGACTGTACTACTTCCTCCCGTCTGTCTGACTGTACTACTCCCTCCCGTCTGTCTGACTGTACTACTCCCTCCCTCCCATCTGTCTGACTGTACTACTCCCTCCCTCCCGTCTGTCTGACTGTACTACTTCCTCCCGTCTGTCTGACTGTACTACTCCCTCCCGTCTGTCTGACTGTACCACTCCCTCCTCTCTGTCTGACTGTACTACTCCCTCCTGTCTGTCTGACTGTACTACTCCCTCCCGTCTGTCTGACTGTACTACTCCCTCCCGTCTGTCTGAATGTACTACTCCCTCCTGACTGTCTGACTGTACTACTCCCTCCCGTCTGTCTCACTGTACTACTCCCTCCCGTCTGTCTGACTGTACTACTCCCTCCCATCTGTCTGACTGTACTACTCCCTCCCTCCCGTCTGTCTGACTGTACTACTTCCTCCCGTCTGTCTGACTGTACTACTCCCTCCCGTCTGTCTGACTGTACTACTTCCTCCCGTCTGTCTGACTATACTACTTCCTCCCGTCTGTCTGACTGTACTACTCCCTCCCGTCTGTCTGACTGTACTACTCCCTCCTGTCTGTCTGACTGTACTACTCCCTCCCGTCTGTCTGACTGTACAACTCCCTCCCTCACGTCTGTCTGACTGTACTGCTCCCTCCCTCCCATCTGTCTGACTGTACTACTTCCTCCCGTCTGTCTGACTGTACTACTTCCTCCCGTCTGTCTGACTGTACTACTCCCTCCCGTCTGTCTGACTGTACTACTCCCTCCCGTCTGTCTGACTGTACTACTCCCTCCCTCACTCCCGTCTGTCTGACTGTACTACTCCCTCCCTCACGTCTGTCTGACTGTACTACTCCCTCCCATCTGTCTGACTGTACTACTCACTCCCGTCTGTCTGACTGTACTACTCCCTCCCGTCTGTCTGACTGTACTACTCCCTCCCGTCTGTCTGACTGTACTACTCCCTCCTGTCTGTCTTACTGTACTACTCCCTGCCGTCTGTCTGACTGTACTACTCCTCCCGTCTGTCTGACTGTATTACTCCCTCCCTCACTCCCGTCTGTCTGACTGTACTACTCCCTCCCTCACGTCTGTCTGACTGTACTACTCCCTCCCATCTGTCTGACTGTACTACTCACTCCCGTCTGTCTGACTGTACTACTCCCTCCCGTCTGTCTGACTGTACTACTCCCTCCCGTCTGTCTGACTGTACTACTCCCTCCTGTCTGTCTGACTGTATTACTCCCTCCCTCACTCCCGTCTGTCTGACTGTACTACTCCCTCCCTCACGTCAGTCTGACTGTACTACTCCCTCCCATCTGTCTGACTGTACTACTCACTCCCGTCTGTCTGACTGTACTACTCCCTCCCGTCTGTCTGACTGTACTACTCCCTCCCGTCTGTCTGACTGTACTACTCCCTCCTGTCTGTCTGACTGTACTACTCCCTCCTGTCTGTCTGTACTACTCCCTCCTGTCTGTTTGACTGTACTACTCCCTCCTGTCTGTCTGTACTACTCCCTCCTGTCTGTCTGTCTGTACTACTCCCTCCTGTCTGTTTGACTGTACTACTCCCTCCTGTCTGTCTGTACTACTCCCTCCTGTCTGTTTGACTGTACTACTCCCTCCCGTCTGTCTGACTGTACTACTCCCTCCCGTCTGTCTGACTGTACTACTCCCTCCTGTCTGTCTGACTGTACTACTCCCTCCTGTCTGTCTGTACTACTCCCTCCTGTCTGTTTGACTGTACTACCCCCTCCTGTCTGTCTGTACTACTCCCTCCTGTCTGTCTGTCTGTACTACTCCCTCCTGTCTGTTTGACTGTACTACTCCCTCCTGTCTGTCTGTACTACTCCCTCCTGTCTGTCTGACTGTACTACTCCCTCCTGTCTGTCTGACTGTACTACTCCCTCCTGTCTGTCTGTACTACTCCCTCCTGTCTGTCTGTCTGTACTACTCCCTCCTGTCTGTTTGATTGTACTACTCCATCCTGTCTGTCTGTCTGTACTACTCCCTCCTGTCTGTTTGACTGTACTACTCCATCCTGTCAGTCTGTCTGTACTACTCCATCCTGTCTGTCTGTCTGTACTACTCCCTCCTGTCTGTCTGTCTGTACTACTCCCTCCTGTCTGTTTGACTGTACTACTCCCTCCTGTCTGTTTGACTGTACTACTCCCTCCTGTCTGTCTGACTGTACTACTCCCTCCTGTCTGTCTGTCTGTACTACTCCCTCCTGTCTGTCTGACTGTACTACTCCCTCCTGTCTGTCTGTACTACTCCCTCCTGTCTGTCTGTCTGTACTACTCCCTCCTGTCTGTTTGACTGTACTACTCCATCCTGTCTGTCTGACTGTACTACTCCCTCCTGTCTGTCTCCGTCCTGTCTTTCTGAGTCCAGGTCAGCGCAAGGCAGGTTCCGTTCAGATTATGTTTTGTTTCCATGTCACTGTCCCCCGATGACACAATTTACGAGGCTGAGGGCTGCCTTGTTTGTTTTTTTTTGTCATGGAATTTCAATCACTTCAACAGGGACTGAGACCTGATGACTGCTTCATAAGTCAGCAGAAAAGTCTTTGAGCAGTGACACATATCCTCGTACGAGACTCCCGCTCCCTTCACACTATCTCCTGTAGATCTTTCCTCCAGGCCCACGATCGCACCTGTCATTAACTGTGCGTGGAGAGAAGCAGGGGAACAACTTCAGATCTGACAAGAAACAACGTGTGACAGTCTTAGCAGTGCTGGTAGTAAGAAACTATACTGAAATGGTCTGAACGCTACAAGAGCCAGTGCTGACTGTTTCATGTGCCTCTGACGGCCATGGTCTTATGGCGCCACCATGTGGTAGAAATACAGAACTGACAATCCCATGTGGTGAAAGTGACCACACAGGCTGTATTGGCAGCTGAAAAACAGCAGGTGGAGCCATGTTTACTCTCTATAGCACCTGCAGGGTTCACATAGGGGACAATGCGGTTAACAGTTAGTCCTTTCAGCTGATCTAACGGCGTAAAACACAACGAAATCACTCAAATCTCTGGTGGTTATAATTATATGGTATATTATTTATAATATGCCCAAAGGTTTATCATATAGAGACAAAGGAGATGATTGTGGACTACAGGAAAAAGAGGACCGAGCACGTCCCCATTCTCATCGACGGGGCTGCAGTGGAGCAGGTTGAGATGTTCAAGGTCCTTGGTGTCCACATCACCAACAAACTAACACGGTCCAAACACACCATGACAGTCATAAAGTGGGCACGACAAAACCTTTTCCCCTTCAGAAGACTGAAAAGGTTTGTCATGGGTCCTCAGATCCTCAAAACGTTCTACAGCTGCACCATCGAGAGCATCCTGACTGGTTGCATCACTGCCTGGTATGGCAACTGCTCGGCCTCTGACCACAAGGCACTACAGAGGGTAGTGCAAATGGCCCAGTACATCACTGGGGCCAAGCTTCCTGCCATCCAGGACCTCTATACCAGGCGGTGTCAGAGGAAGGCCCAAAAAAATTGTCAAAGACTCCAGCCACCCTAGTCATAGACTGTTCTTTTTGCTACCACACGGCAAGCAGTACCGGAGCACCAAGTCTAGGTCCAAGAGGCTTCTAAACAGCTTCTACCCCCAAGCCATAAGACTCCTGGACATCTAGTCAATCAAATGGCTACCCAGACTATTTTCATTGCCTCCCCCCTCTCCACACCACTGCCACTCTATGTTGTTATCTATACATAGTCACTTTATTTACCTCTACCTACATGTACATACTACCTCAACTAACCGGTGCCCCCGCACGTTGACTCTGTACCGGCACCCCCCTGTATATATTGTTATTTTTTACTGCTCTTTAAGGACTAAATCTTATCTGTATTTTCTGAATCTGCACTGTTGGTTAGGGGCTCGTAAGTAAGCATTTCACTATAAGGTCTACTACACCTGTTGCATTCGGCGCATGTGACCAACAAAATTTGATTTGATTTGGTTCATGATTTATAACACACATGTTCCCCAATAATACATCATATAATGGCTCCATCTGAGGTGGATTTGATTAAGCGTTGACTTAGATCTG
The DNA here is from genome assembly GCF_021184085.1 of Oncorhynchus gorbuscha. Taxonomy (NCBI): domain Eukaryota; kingdom Metazoa; phylum Chordata; class Actinopteri; order Salmoniformes; family Salmonidae; genus Oncorhynchus; species Oncorhynchus gorbuscha. Next base: position 39,689,328 of record NC_060184.1, on the reverse strand, counting down.
GACTACATAACAAAAGTCTCTCGTGAGAGACTGCATGTAACACAGGATTTGGTTCTGGGTTTTGAGGCTACTTCAACATAGGAGCTAAAGCAGGACTACGTTATACATTCACTGTAATAATCCACATAAGGCTATGCTGGTTGTGTTGTGTTAATATCACAGCTACTGGCCTCTAGCGTAGAGCCTTTCCAGTCGGGATGGATGTCCTTAACCTTCTGCTGTAGAGCGTGGACTGACCAGTTGGTGACTGAAGGGCATATGGACTTGGCAAAATGTGGCTTGGCAGCTCCCAACATTCGCTAGACTATCATACTGCAGTATGGTATGCCCAGGGGGTTGGAGTGTACTGCGCCATTCAGAGAAATGTTACCGCAGTGTTTTTGTGTTTGACATGAGTGTAACGGTTCCGTAACTACAGAAGCTGGGAGACGGGAAACAAGTACAGGGTGAGGATTTGATAATAAATAGACATGAAACTAAACAAGACCAGCGTCTGGACAAGAGAAACAAAACAGCATCGATGCAGAGACACGGGAATGAAAGTGAGGAAGTGACAGATATAGGGGAGGCAATCAGTGACGTGATGAAGTCCAGGTGAGTCCGATGAAGCGTCGGTGCGTGTAATGATGCTGACAGGTGTGCGTAATGATGAGCAGCCTGGAGACCTCGAGCGCCAGAGAGGGGGAGCGGGAGCAGAAGTGACAATGAGAACCTATTGCATTGGTCTCAAAAGAATTGCATCCACCCTTGGCAATTGGATATTCTAATAGGGTTTTCTCTTAAAAGTGAAATGCACACAGTAATTGGAGGCTTTCTCTGTATGGTTTCCAACCGCTTGCTATAGATGGTAGATTATTATAGTAGATCTGTGTTTGTAATAAGCTGAGTACACTGTAGCTGGCTTGTCTGTAACACTTCACATCAGACATTTAATTTGAATTATTTTTAATTGCACCTTTATTTTACTAGGCAAGTCAGTTAAGAACAAATTCTTATTTTCAATGACAGCCTAGGAACAGTGGGTTAACTGCCTGTTCAGCGGCAGAACAACAGATTTGTACCTTGTCAGCTCAGGGATTTGAACTTGCAACCTTTCAGTTACTAGTCCAACGCTCTAACCACTAGGCTACCCTGCCGCCCAGACATGACTTGAGGCTGTGGGTGATCCAAGTGACCTAACACTGACTTCAAACACATATTTGTTTGTCCCCCGTACGACTATTTTAAAAATAGCTCTTTGTAAGATGAACTGAAGCCACATGTCTCTCTCCTCTGGGCTGCCATGTTGACACACACACATACACACACACACACCTAAGGTGTGTGCGTGTGTCTGTCTGCATTTGTGTGTGTGTGTGTGTCTGTCCACTGACCACCAAGAGGAACATGGCTTAAGCGGTTTGAATATTGTTACATCCCTTTCTGGACGTTTTAGGAAGTAACAGTGCTCTCGCTCTCTCTTTCTCTCTGTGTGTGTGTGTGGTTTGTTTTTACTATCCTTGTCGGACCAGAAGTCCTCGATAGTAAAACAAGGAACAATTTTGGGACATTTTGCCGGGTCCCCACAAGGAAAAAAGTCTTTTTAGGTTTAGGGGTTAGGTTTAGGGTTACAATTAGGATTAGGGGTTAGGTTTAGGGTTAGAAGTTAGGGTTAATTTTAGGTTAGGGTTTTGGGGTTGGGGTTAAAGGTTCGGTTACGGGTTAGGTTTAGAGTTAGGGAGAATAGGATTTTGAATGGGAATCAATTGTTTGGTCCCCACAAGCATAGTAGAAGTGTGTGCAGGCCGACTATCCACATTGCCTTGAGCGCAGGGAGGCGCTAGATCACATAGAGCCACGGAACTCGTTCCCCGCATTGACTGTTTTTAAATAGGAGTGCAGACACTCACTCATTCAAAGTCTCTACCCCCCTCCCCTCTTTCTGAAACTGCATCAGCCGTCATCAGCGGACTTCACCCAGTCCCTCAGCTGAGCCTGCTTTCTTGTCCAACTCGCGTCAGGGAGCTTCAAAGCGGAGACCCGCAGCCCCATGCTGGAATGAGATACTGCCAACACTAGTGGAGCTTCCATCAGCCTTTCGTTCCTCAGCAGAAGCGTCGTTTCGTTTAGGAAAGAAAAAGGAGAAAGCGATTTAAAACCGTTTATTTATTTTTTGTCGGTTGAGGAGAGTAGATGAGTCAATGGCCGGGGCTCAGCCAGGAGTTCATGCGCTGCAGCTCAAGCCGGTGTCCGTGAGCGAGAGCCTGAGAAAGGGCAGCAAATTCATGAAATGGGATGATGTAAGTATTATTTGATTTTTTGGGGGAGTGGGACTGGTTTATCACTGTCTGTTATGTAGCCAATGTGTGGTGCACAGTTACCACTGCACTGAAACGGATGTCTTATACATTTGCCACGGTGCAACAGTCTCCACTGCCTGCTTGGGGGAATATCGTTCCACCACTGTTCGACTTTTGGCTACAGAAAGCGCTACAGTTGTGGGTGACGATGTCAAACGCAATTCGAAATGTTGGCGTAAATGTCACGGTGAGCGTGCGCGTGTGTGCACAAGCCCGCTTTTTCAGATTGAGAATGAGAGGTCATTGCCTTGAATGCACTGCTTTACACAGAAACCCGACACAGTAGTATGCCATTTAATCACACTCGTTTTGACTTGTACAACTCCACATTCATCGATGTAAGGCTATAATACCATTGAACGCTAGCAACCTCTGAATGAGTGGTCTATTGGGATCATCAGTCACTCTCGCCAGCCTGTAACAGCAAAATGACCTTGATTAGAATGTATTGCTCACCGCTGTCAAGCACAGCTCTGCTACAACATAGCGTCTCTGGGTGAGATGAGCCTACAGGAGAAGGCTACTGCAAAGCACTTCCCATAGTCATTTCTAATAGGTAACGCTACAGCAACGGGTTTTATTTGAACACAGTGATCATGTGGAAAGACCACGTTTTTTTGTTGTTGTTTTGCCTTTTACAAAAAAATAAGGTATTGTTACCTTTTATAGACAGCCTGTGCAGCTTCAAATAAATAACCTACACTTGTCTTAATAAGCAATTCATTAATAAGGACATTTTTGGTGGTTTGCGTTGGAAATGCCATGCACCTGCCACCTGTGTGTTGTTGACTGCCAGCGGGACTGTTGCCTGACGCAGAGCCGCGCAAATGAGCAGGAACATTGATTGCACAACGATGACAGTGTGTGTGTATTCAGATATTTGGATAGGCATCAGACGCAGTCACTGTTGATAAACTCAACAAGTAGACTAGGCAAATTATGTGGGTGGGTCTACTTTAAAAAAATGGTTTTACTCATATTTGTTTAGAAATGTTATTAGGCTTTATGGTCATTGTGAGTCATACATAGCAATTAAACAAATTATCTCTCTTTCTCTCTGCGTGGGGCGGTATGTTGTGAGAAGGGGTGTGAGGTGTGTGCGGTGCTAGCCAGGTTTTTTAGAGTGCCGATGAGGGTGGGGACTTCCGTGACCTCTCTCCACACCCCATAGCCTAAGGTCTTTCCTGACACACACACACAGAGCGCACTCTCACCGTTTTCACATGCACTCCTTCCTCCCTCCCTCCGTCCCCCCTTTCCCTCAGTGGAAAGAGTGAAAAATGAAAGAGAGGGAGGGAAGGAGAGAGAGATACATTCAGACGTACATAAATCATTGAGCATGTTCTCAATCAAAACCTTTCCCCCTGGTGCAACTTGCATGTCAGAAGAGGCGTGACACGGTAGTCATGGGACACCTTGAACATACACGACGAACCCGTGGAGCGAGGAAAGTGCAATATTGAGACGAGGTGGAGACCAAATCCTCTCAGCAGGGCGGAGATGGCATGGAGTGGCCAGAATACAGGCACTTTGATTCACTGCCTGAGACGAGTGTTGTAGAGAGAGAGAGAGAGAGAGAGAGAGAGAGAGAGAGAGAGAGAGAGAGAGAGAGAGAGAGAGAGAGAGAGAGAGAGAGAGAGAGAGAGAGAGAGAGAGAGAGAGAGAGAGAGAGAGAGAGAGAGAGAGAGAGAGAGAGAGAGAGAGAGAGAGAGAGAGAGAGAGAGAGAGAGAGAGAGAGAGAGAGAGAGAGAGAGAGAGAGAGAGAGAGAGAGAGAGAGAGAGAGAGAATGCAGAGAATGAGAGATGGGAAAAGGGGGAGAGAGAAGAGGAGAATAAGGAAAGCATTATTTCTCATACCAAATCCTTTCTGGGGGTTTGAAGATAAATTGCCTCCATAGACTCTGTCTGTACTGTTAACCACCCAGACAGTGTTAGAAAACCCAAGCGAAACAATCAGAACACAACCCTTTTTGGCCCCATCCCCTTTTCTAGGCGATGGCTAATGGTACAACCCTTAAATCTTCATCAGCAGTAATGGGACGAAATACTACTGTGACGGGTGAATTCCCAAGGCCACAAAGGCTGTCGCCACTCAGTCTGCCTGCTTCCCTCTGTCTCTTCACTCAAAGGAGAGCTGAGACAACCTGTTACCGATCACAATTACTCCGAAATGGGAAAAATTCCTTTAATTATGACAATTTCCTTCCCTCGTGTAAGATTTTGTCCAGAGCTAATTGAGAAAACCTTTTAGCTCTTAGCAGCCGATACTCTGAGATTGTGTGTGAATTCAGACCCAGGAGTCTCTAAGAATTCCATAATGACTCAATGTGTTTGTAGCTGTGGCCAGGGAGAGTGGGGACATCAATATAAATGCAAAAAAAGAAATGTCACTGTCAACGGCCTTTATTTTCAGCATACTTAACATGTGTAAATATTTGTATGAACATAACAAGATTCAACAACTGAGACATGAACTGAACAAGTTCCACAGACATGTGACGAACATAAATTGAATAATGTGTGCCTAAACAGAGGGGGGTCAAAATCAAAAGTAACAGTCAGTATCTGGTGTGGCCACCAGCTGCATTAAGTACTATAGGGCATCTCCTACTCATGGACTGCACCAGATTTGCCAGTTCTTGCTGTGAGATGTTACCCCACTCCTCCACCAAGGCACCTGCAAGTTCCCGGACATTTCTGGGGGGAATGGCCCGAGCCCTCACCCTCCGATCCAACAGGTCCCAGATGTGCTCAATGGGATTGAGATCCGGGCTCTTTGCTGGCCATGGTAGAACACTGAAATCACACACAGAACGAGCAGTACGACTAGTGGCATTGTCATGCTGGAGGGTCATGTCAGCATGAGCCTGCAGGAAGGGTACCACATGGGGGAGGAATGTCTTCCCTGTAACGCACAGCGTTGAGATTGCCTGCAATGACAACAAGCTCAGTCCGATGATGCTGTGACACACCGTCCCAGACCATGACGGACCCTCCACGTCCAAAACGATCCCGCTCCAGAGTACAGGCCTCGGTGTTACGCTCATTCCTTCAACGATAAACGCGAATCCGACCATCACCCCTGGTAAGTCAATACCGTAACTCATCAGTGAATAGCACTTTTTGCCAGTCCTGTCTGGTCCAGCGACGTTGGGTTTGTGCCCATAGGCGACGTTGTTGGCGGTGATGTCTGGTGAGGACCTGCCTTACAACAGGCCTACAAGCCCTCAATCCAGCCTCTCCCAGCCTATTGCGGACAGTCTGAGCACTGATGGAGGGATCGGGCAGTTGTTGTTGCCATCCTGTACCTGTCCCGCTGGTGTGATCTTCAAATGTACCAATAATGTGCAGGTATTGTTACACGTGGTCTGCCACTGCGAGGACGATCAGCTGTCTGTCCTGTCTCCCTGTAGCACCGTCTTAGGCGTCTCAAAGTACAGACATTGCAATTTATTGCCCTGGACACATCTGCAGTCCACATGCCTCCTTGCAGCATGCCTAAGGCACGTTCACGAAGATGAGCAGGGACCCTGGGCATTTTTCTTTTGGTGTTTTTCAGAGTCAGTAGAAAGGCCTCTTTAGTGTCCTAAGTTTTCATAACTGTGACCTTAATTGCCTACCGTCTGTAAGCTGTTTGTGTCTTAACGACCGTTCCACAGGTACATGTTCATGAATTGTTTAGCATGGGAAACAGTGTTTAAACCCTTTCCAATGAAGATCTGTGAAGTTATTTGGATTTTTAACTAATTATCTTTAAAAGACAGGGTCCTGTTTCTTTATGAAATCGTAGTTTTTCAATCAAATAAATGGTTTGAGTTGCACAAAATGGAACATCACGTTGCAGATAAAGTTTGGAATGACAATAATTTTTGTACACATCTAAAGACGTTTTAGGGTGTTTTTGGAGCTTATGTTCATCATGTTTTATTTAGAGCCCAACCGATATGGAATTTTTACCAATATATCTGCTAATATATTATTTTTGTTGAGGTGGAATGAAAAACATATCTATATATATTTTTAACCAAATTGTGCTCAAAGGACTAAATTATGATTATTTTTTAATTTTTAAAATGTATTTTTACCCCGTTTTTCTCCCCAATTTCGTGGTATCCACTTGTTTAGTAGCTACTATCTTGTCTCATCGCTACAACTCCCGTACGGGCTCGGTGTAACGGCGTTTGTCTGTTGAATGAAGAAAGTCAAACCGAAATGCAGCGTGTAGGTTACTCATGACTTTAATGAACAGAATAGCGGTACATGAAATAACTGAAATACAAAAACAACAGAACGGAACGTGAAACTAATTACAGCCTATCTGGTGACTACAACACAGAGACAGGAACAAACACCCACAAAATACAAAGAGAAACTCAGGCTGCCTAAATACGGTTCCTAATCAGAGACAACGATAAGCACCTGACTCCAATTGAGAATCGCCTCAGGCAGCCAAGCCTAACAACACCCCTAATCACCCCTAAACAAACCCCAATACGAAACACAACATATAAACCCATGTCACACCCTGGCCTACCCAAACATATAACAAAAACACAAAATACAATGACCAAGGCGTGACATTCGGGAGAGACAAAGGTTGAAAGTCATGCGTCCTCCGATACACAACCCAACCAAGCCGCACTGCTTCAGCGCGCATCCAACCCGGAAGCCAGCCGCACCAATGTGTCGGAGGAAACACTGTGCACCTGGCAACCTTGATTAGCGCGCACTGCGCCCGGCCCGCCACTGGAGTCGCTGGTGCGCGATGGGACAAGAATATCCCTACCGGCCAACCCCTCCCTAACCCGGACAACGCTAGGCCAATTGTACGTCGCCCCACGGACCTCCTGGTCATGACAGAGCCTGGGCGCGAACCCAGGTCTCTGGTGGCACAGCTGGCGCCACCCAGCTGTGCCACTGCTGTTCACAAATGCGCTCCATCCAACCTCAATGAGCTCGAGATGTTTTGCAAGGAGAAATGGGAAAGAATTTCAGTCTCTCTATGTGCAAAACTGATAGAGACATACCCCAAGCGACTTACAGCTGTAATCACAGCAAAAGGAGGTGCTACAAAGTATTAACTTAAGGGGGCTGAATAATTTTGCACGCCCAATTTTTCAGTTTTTGAAATGTTAAAAAAGTTTGAAATATCCAATAAATGTCGTTCCACTTCATGATTATGTCCCACTTGTTGTTGATTCTTCACCAAAAAATACAGTTTTATATCTTTATGTTTGAAGCCTGAAATGTGGCAAAAGGTCGCAAAGTTCAAGGGGGAATATATCCAAATACTTTCACAAGGCACTGTAACTAGCATGAGGAAGTCTATCACTGGTTGGTGTAAGTTTCTCAAAACCAAGTGATATCTAGAGGTTGACCGATTAATCGGAATGGCTGGTTAATTAGGGACGATTTCAAGTTTTCATAACAATCGGTAATCGGCATTTTTGGACACCGATTGTGGCCGATTACATTGCACTCCACGAGGAGACTGCGTGGCAGGCTGACTACATGTTACACGAGTGCAGCAAGGAACCAAGGTAAGTTGCTAGCTAGCATTAAACTTATCTTATAGAAAAACAACTACACATGGTTGATGATATTACTAGTTTATCTAGCTTGTCCTGCGTTGCATATAATCGATGCGGTGCCTGTTAATTTCTCATCGAATCACAGCCGACTTCGCCAAAAGGGGTGATGATTTAACAAGCGCTTTTGCAAAAAAAGCACGATCGTTGCACCAATGTGTACCTAACAATAAACGTCAATGCCTTTCTTTAAAATCAATACACAAGTATATATTTTTAAACCTACATGTTTAGTTAATATTGCCTGCTAACATGAATTTCTTTTAACTAGGGAAATTGTGTCACTTCACTTGCGTTCCGTGCAAGCAGAGTCTGTGTATATGCAGCAGTTTGGTCCGCCTGGCTCGTTGCGAACTGTGTGAATACCATTTCTTCCTGACAAATACCGTAATTAATTTGCCAGAATTGTACATAATTATGACATAACATTGAAGGTTGTACAATGGAACAGCAATATTTAGACTTAGGGATGCCACCCGTTAGATAAAATACGGAACGGTTCCGTATTTCATTGAAAGAATAAATGTTTTGTTTTCGAAATGATAGGTCATTAATATGGTCAAATCCGGAAAGTATGGCTTGTATTTCTGTGTGTTATTATGTTATAATTAAGTCTATGATTTGATATTTGATAGAGCAGTCTGACTGAGCGGTGGTAGGCAGCAGCAGGCATGTAAGCATTCATTGAAACAGCACTTTCGTGCATTTGCCAGCAGCTCTTCGCAATGCTTCAAGTGAGCTGTTTATGACTTCAAGCGTATCAACCCCCGAGATTAGGCTGGTGTAACCGATGTAAAATGGCTAGCTAGTTAGCGGGGTGCGCGCTAATAGGGTTTCAATCGGTGACGTCATTCGCTCTGAGACCTTGAAGTACTTGTTCCCCTTGCTCTGCAAGGGCCGCGGATTTTGTGGAGCGATGGGTAACGATGCTTTGAGGGTAGCTGTTGTCGATGTGTCCCAGGTTCAAGCCCAGGTAGGGGCGATGAGAGGGACGGAAGCTATACTGTTACACTGGCAATACTATAGTGCCTATAAGAACATCCAATAGTCAAAGGTATATGAAATACAAATGGCATAGAGAGAAATAGTCCTATAATTCCTATAATAACTACAACCTTAAACCTATCACCTGGGAATATTGAAGACTCATGTTAAAAGGAACCACCAGCTTTCATATCTTCTGAGCAAGGAACTTAAACGTTAGCTTTTTTATATGGCACATATTGCACCTTTACTTTCTTCTCCAACACTTTGTTTTTGCATTATTTAAACCAAATTGAACATGTTTCATTATTTATTTGAGACTAAATTGATTTTATTGATGTATTATATTAATTTAAAATAACTGTTCATTCAGCACTGTTGTAATTATCATTATTACAAATATATAAATTGGCCGATTAATCCGTATCGGTATCGGCGTTGAAAAATCATAATCGGGTTGACCTCTAGTGATATCGCCCAAAAAGTGTATAATACAATATCCCATTTACATCAAAAATAGAGATTTGGTTGAAAAAATATATGTACTTCTCCTTTAAGGGGAGGAGAATCTGGACCACATCGTTACTCAGATTGTCACTGGTTACCAGCCATCTTTAGATCTCTCAGTCTGATATACAACATCATCCATGAAATCCTCTGTGAAGTTTAGGACTAAAAGTTGTAACATTCTGCTGAAGACAAACACTTAGCCATGCCCAGACCTAATTTGTGTCATCATTGTGATCGTAATACCATTACTCGATATAGTGCATCTTTCATCTGATCTGTTATAAGTCATGGCATGCTTTTCATGTGTGTAAGTTGACCATTTGCGATTTTATTTTCTCTCTCTCTCTCTCTCTCTCTCTCTCTCTTTCTGTCTCTCTGTCTCTCTCTGTCTATATGGAATAGAGTAGGATTGATACGATTGCAATCAACTCTGTTTAGAGTGGTCAGCGGGTACATCAGGTAACACCAGTTCAGGTTACCCTGTTACAGGTGACCAGAACCCAATGATGATCTCTCACCCACCAACCCTCTGTTTCCAGTCAGACAGCTATAGGTCGTAGAAATCTTCTAAATGCTAGACCTCTTGGGCCAGTTTCCCAGATCCAGGCTAAACCTACTCCTGGACTAAAAAGGGATTCGCCATTGAATATGCTTTTTAGTCCAGGACTAGTAACTGACCCCCTAGTAACTAAGACAGTCCTTATTTTAAATCACAAGGGAGAAAAAAAATAGAAACATGTTTCATGAGCTGGAATAAATGATCCCAGAAATGTTCCATATGTACAACAAGCTTATTTATCTCAAATAGTTTTTTTGTGCAAAAATGTGTTTACATCCCTGTTTAGTGAGTATTTCTCCTTGCCAAGATAATCCATCCACCTGACAGGTGTGGCATATTAAGAAGCTGATTTAACAGCATGATCATTACACAGGTGAATTTCTGCAAACTGTCAGAAACGGTCTCAGGGCAGCTCATCTGTGCGCTCGTTGACCTCACCAGGGTCTTGACCTGACTGCAGTTCGGCATTGTAACCAACTTCAGTGGGCAAATGCTCACCTTCGATGGCCACAGGCACGCTGGAGAAGTGTGCACTTCACGGATGAATCCCGATTTCAACTGTACCGGGCAGATGGCCGAGTGGTTTTCTGATGAGCCCCATGGTGGCAGTGAGGTTATGGTATGGGGAGGCGTAAGCTACGGACAACGAACACAATTGCATTTTATCGATGGCAATTTGAATAAGACAGAGATGTCATGACGAGATCCTGAGGCCCATGTTATCGTGCCATTCATCCGCTGCCATCACCTCATACTCACCAGACATGTCACCCATTGAGCATGTTTGGGATGCTCTGGATCGACATGTACGACAGTGTGTTCCAGTTCCCGACAATATCCAGCAACTTTGGACAGCCATTGAAGAGGACAGGGACAACATTCCACATGGCCACAATCAGCAGCCTGATCAACTCTATGTGATGGAAATGTATCTCTCTGCATGAGGCAAATGGTGGTCACACCAGATACTGACTGGTCTTCTAATCCACTTCACTTTTTTTAAGGGAGCTTTGACCAACAGATCTGTATTCCCAGTCATGGTAAATCCATAGATTAGGGCCTGTTTTGGCTGATTTCCTTATATGAACTGAAACTCAGTAAAATCTTAAATTGTTGCATGTTGCGTTTCCATTTTTCTTCAGCGTATTTAATCTGCCCCCTCACATGATGTCATAGCACGCATACAACCTTCAACATAGTGAACACCATACTGTAGTGGACCTATACCATTTTAAAAGGACTGCTGTGGACTCTGGTCAAAAGTAGTGCACTATACAGGGAATAGGGTGCCATTTGGGAAGCTGACTTTGTCTTAGACACTTTTTTTTCAGAATCTATTATGTCTGATTCTCTGATGCAGCATGGGCGATATCTTGGAATCCTTTTGAAGAGTCCCAGCTTCACAGTGTGTCCAATTGTACTCTGTGTATTCCTGTATGATTCATCAGGCCGAGGACAGGCAGACAACCAGTCAGTGTGTTCAGCTGAGTGCTGTGCTGGGCTGGCAACTATGGACAGAAACGCCACGGCTTTTTATAGAAGCAGCCAACAGTATCTGCCTTTGCTACGTTGTGTAAAGACGGCCCTGGGCTGAGACTGTTACTGTGTGTGTGTGTGTGGTGACATAATGCCTTGGTGTTGTCCTTTTGTAGGATGGTGTGTCAAAGACAATAGCATAATACGCGGCAGGTTTCTTCTGTTTCAATACACACACCCGGCAGCTCTCTCCTGTTTCAATCAAAGCCCGCTGTTTTAAGCACAGCGGAACGGAAGCAGTTCTCTGTCGCATTCAATCACGCAACTAAATGATACACACACTTTAACAACATGTGCTCTGTTCAGCACACACATTTCCAGCTCTCACAAATGGAATGCTTTCCTCTCTCAACAGGACTCCACTACGGTGACCCCTGTGACCTTACGAGTCGACCCCCAGGGCTACTTCCTGTACTGGACTGACCAGAACAAGGTGAGAGCAAAGATATTACACAGAAGATAATAACAAAGGAATTTCACAGATTGGAGATCATTTTGGTAACATCCCATTTCCTTTTCATAGTTGAGAGAACTTTGGTTGAACCAGGAAACAGTTGTTTATTTGTAAAGGTCGACATGTCAGAGATACTCTTCATTTAGATGGAAGTGCCTTTAGAAGGAATTGGGTTGTCCGTAGTGTAGCACTGAGAGATAATGTTGCTCTATGAAACTGTAGACGCAGCATCCCAGCACCACTCCTAAAATACTACCCTAAGCAGGTGAGGCAGGACATACTCACAGATCAGTGGTCAATGTCCTGCTCAGGGTGGGTTTTGTTGGGGTAGAACTGGAGTTGACAGCTACTCCCTGCCCCCACTTCCCCTCATAATCAACAACAACAACAACAACAACAACAACAACAACAACAACAACAACAACACACAAGTCACGAGCAATATATTGTTTGAGTGGCTCTTGGCAGTTGATGTTTGGCTCTTACTAGCTTTACCTTCTTACTGCAATCCTATGTGGGAGGTGATCCCGAGCTGAATCAGTGACATTTGCACAGGCAGCTATCCCTAGAAACCACCAGGGTCACATCTGTCCTTACTACAAGAACCAGTCAGAGGAGAGGGGAAAATATATAGCCACTACCCCCTAAGAGCGGAGGCTATTAGTAAAGAGAGCAGGAAAAGACCAGAGGTGTATAGAGGTGGCGTCTCAGTCAGCAGTCCTGTCCCTGCCCCGGTCTGGTGGTATAGTGAAATAACTCCATCTGTTTCAACACAAAATCAATGGCTCTAACTGTGACTAGCTCTGCTGAGGCACACACACACACACACACACACACACACACACACACACACACACACACACACACACACACACACACACACACACACACACACACACACACACACACACACACACACACACACACGTAGATAATATAAAGCCAGCAAGTCATCACTTCTGCCCTCTGCAGTATATAAATACAGACAGCTTGCTACTGGCCCTGATTTTTACTTACCACATAATTACCTCTGGTTCTAAGTACATTAATGTACCCTTGCAATTTGTACCTTAAAAGGAGACAATGGTGTACCTTAGGGGACAAGATAGTAAAGGTACAAAAGCATACCTTTGGAAAAGGTACACATTTGCCTTTTTAGGGTATCACCATAGGGACAAAGCAGCTTGTTTTCCTGTTGGCAAAAATGTAGCTCTAAAAGTTTTTTTGCTGTTGTTCAACACTGCAGGGTGTAATGCCTTATTTGCATATTTCCCAGGGTGCCTTTCAAGTGAATTTTAGTTACCAGTACCACCCATGACTGTGTTTGCTAGTGACAGAGTCATGTTTGTTGCATTCAAAGGCCTCCAGGACCATAACCTTCACATAGTGAGTGCCTATGTGAATATTTTATATTTGAAATTAAACTCTTTATGACAATACATGACATACTGTAGGTCATAACACAACGTTCTGAAACTGCTGGGTTGCAGGCCACATCAGGCAAGTCACGTTATGCTGGCTTTCAAAGTGATATGAAATTCCTATTGGAATCCAGACAGATTTAGGATTTCCAAACATGTTCAATGAGCATGCAATCAACGAGCATGAAAAAACACACATTGAATTTTTGTTTTTATCAACCTGCAATTAGACATACTGGGAAATATGATAGTGATGGGTGTGGTTTTTGAGAGTATGTGATGACTGTACCTTAATATTCAAAATATTGTGAACAAAAATGTACCATTACACTAGATTATCTGCATGTACCGTGTGAGATTATATGTGTACCTCTGAAGGTAAATTGTGTGTTTTTTAAAATATTTTTGTATCCCCGGCAACAATACTGAACCCTAACCGTACCATTTTATTTCTGAGAGTGTACTATCAACAAACTATATTTCTCCCTAACACAGAGCATCTCCTTGTAGGAACACAGAGGTGTGTGTCTGGAAGAGAATGTGCATTTGTACAGTATGTGTGTGTACATGCCTGCACATCCTGTATACGCAGTGTTAATGTACTGTTACAATGTGTATTCGTGAAGGATGGATGGGGGGGGGGATCAGTACAGTAGAGTATTGGGACGCAATATCATTTTGATTATCGATTCTACAGATTTTTTTGATTCAAATCTGCATTTCTCCTCTTATACTTTGGCCCCAATCTTCTTTATAAAAGGCGAGGCAACATGTTTTCAGCTCTTTTATTTCCCGGACTGATCAACACTTGTGTTTACTATGGCTCTCTCATGTCCCTCTGCAGCAGACAGTATAGTGAATTGTGTCTTGAACTGCGAAACGCAGTACAATAGCTGTGTCGAATTGCAATCGTGATGCATATAGTATCGTAACACATATTGTATAGACACTTAAGTATGGGGGTAGTATCTGATGTGAGGTCCATGCCTTGGTTTTGAAGGTGTGTGCTTTATGTATTTGTTTTTTGGGCGTACCGTGATAAACGTACCATTACACACGTCCTTACACATGTGCCCACGTCCTTACACATGTGCACTGTCCTGTCCACTGTGTGTGTGTGTGTGTGTGTGTGTGTGTGTGTGTGTGTGTGTGTGTGTGTGTGTGTGTGTGTGTGTGTGTGTGTGTGTGTGTGTGTGTGTGTGTGTGTGTGTGTGTGTGTGTGTGTGTGTGTGTGCGTGCGTGCAACATCCTGGTGGCCTGCAGAGCTGGAGCATTCCTTACATTCCTCAGGGGAAGAGAAGCAGTGGACAGATCGTGCCTCTATAGCTGTTACACACACACACACACACACACACACACACACACACACACACACACACACACACACACACACACACACACACACACACACACACACACACACACACACACACACACATATACAGCTTATTGTAGTATTTACTCAGCCGACCATGTGTGTGGGGGAGCGTGCATGCATGCGTGCATACATTTTTTTATAAAAGCCTGTCTCACAAGCACAGTAACGATTGCCTCTATTTGTATCCCTTAGATGAATTCTTACAGGGAGACTGCCAGGCAGTTTAGTTTAAAGGGGATTACGTACTTTTGTTCAGTGGTGGTAGTTATCCAGGTGCTTGTATGTGGTTGAGTGGGATCAAGACATCTGGCCGGAACTATTCAATGCCATGTTTCAGTGCAAAACCGAAGAACGTGCCCAAACCGCTCAGTGAGAGAAATCCTGGCACTGAATCGTGGCGCTGTGTGCCTGCTGTGTGCGTGCGTGTGTTTGTGCATGTGTGTGTCTGTGCATGCGTGTTTGTGAATGAGTCCAGCATCCCAGCATCTGTGTCTCTCTGCCATGTTGTATTCTTAAACAGACCGCCGGTATGTAAACTCACGCGGTCATAATACTGAGATGTTAGTGTGTGTGTCTCCAAGTCCATTTGTCTCTTGTTTTATGTCCCCGTGTGTACTCCCTCAACCCGACCAGACCTAATCCGCACCCCTCGGAATCACGTACATGCACAAATGTGCACACACACACACACACACACACACACACAAAAACAAACACCACCAGGCCAAAAGTTCACTCATCACTCATCACCGATATTGTCTTAACAGAGGATTAACATGACACACACCTCTGTACGCTACGGCCAATGTTGTTGGCTAGTTTACATATCCCTGTCGTTCCATAGGCAGTGTCATGGCAACTAGAGAACAGCCTATCTCAGTCACTATCAGCACACAAAACATTTGGCTATAGATTTTACATATGGTGTGTGACACACACACACACACACACACACACACACACACACACACACACACACACACACACACACACACACACACACACACACACACACACACACACACACACACACACACACACACACACACACACACACACACACACACACACACACACACACACACACACATTCCTTCACTGCCCAACAAGCAACAGGTGCCTCTGTGAAGGGTATAAATAAAGTATTCTCCCATTGGTGGAGAGCGCTTCTCAGGAAAGCGTTGCGTAATCTGGAGTGTTTGATGGACCTCACCAAATGAACAGCCATTTGGTCTAGTTGCCATGGTAGCCTTGAAATGCCAGGTGCAGTCGTCTCTTATTCCGTCTTCGGATTTTCAATGAGTTGCTTTTGTTATCGATCTCATCTGATGTTTGCGCTCCATTCAGGTTATTGGAGCTGCGTGTGACCGTGCGTATTGTGCATGCATTCGTGCGCGCGCGTGTGCATGCATGTGTGTTTGTGCGTGTGCGTGCGCGTGTGTGTGTTGTGAAGGAGGGTCAGGTCAGGGAGAAGGGTGGAAGGTTTCTCTAGGGACACTCCAGTTTCAGATCCCAGCCTCACTAAATGGCATGTCTCTCAGTTACAGTTGGTGGTGAGGCAAAGACGGTTTTGTACATAGTATAGTTGCGCTACACAGATTTGAATAGAGTATTACAGAATTGAATAGAATAAGAGATGTGTAAATGAATTACCCTTCAGCGTATTGTACTATTTGCAGCTGTGCTCATCTACAGCGTGGGAAGGCAGCTAATCTCTGCAAGAGTAGCCTTTTTGACCTGAAATAAGTGTTGTTGTTGATAGGGTAATTCTAGTTACCCTAGTGCTACCTAGCTTCCTACTCTATCATTGCGTTGAACTGCTGAATGCTCAGTACTTGTGGCTGTGAAGTGTTGGAACATTGACTTGGACTGGTTTCAGGTCCATTTGTGACTGATAATTGGTGGCTGTGTCCGTTGGAGGGGGTAGTTTTCTTCACCTCTGCTCGGCAATCAGCAATTATAGGGCCGTAAAAGAACTTTTATTTCTTCATGTCTTTTATGTTTTGGATCTCAAAATTACAAGTTCTTAATAGAAAAAAAACAAATAAATTGGGCGTTCCAAGTCCACAACAATGCTTAAACCACATCAAGAGACCACTTTTGAGGTCTTTGAAAAATTTGAGGAATGTAGATTTTTGGGTGTAGTTACCCTTCAATTCCAGATTTTTTTATTAGCATCATCGCTAACGGCTACACAAAGTGTTAGACGCGCATACTGCACATACACAGATAGGGGGAATTCTCTTTGCCTCTTGGATTTGGAGGAAATACGAATCACTGTTGCAGTCTGTTCATGTCTTATGATAAACTTGGGAACATTTATTTATTTGGTTCCCTACTAAGTTCAATAAATGTTACGATATTGTTGAATTCCATTTTAATGTCTGGATTCCGTGATTCTGTCCGCATTCTCCGCATTAAGGATTTTATAGGGCCCTACAATTAGTGTTAGTACTTTAGTATCTCCCAGTTTTTCAGCGGCTACAGTAAGCAGCAGTCTTGTCAGATGGTGGTGTTGTCTCCCAAAACGAAGACTGTCGTCAAAACAAAGACATTCTGCAGAATTGTTCTGCGATGTTACTCGAGGAAGGAAAGAGAGGAAGGCTTCACACCACTCTCTTACTTGGGTATATTACCTCGTTATTTTCAGATGATCTCATTTTGCTCTTTTGTAGCTTTGTCAAGTATGTCTGTGATTTCCATGCCTGCTTACTCCTGTCACTATAGGTTTTACAGATGCGCCCCACCCCGTGGTTTCATCCCTTCTAATCTAGTGTACCCTGCATGCACAACCCATGTGGACATCCTAGTCTTTGGCAGCCTTTGAAACTGCCAATCTGTGGTCAGTCCCTTCACTTTTTGGCCCTGACAGAGACATGGATTACCCCAGAGAACACTGCTACTCCGGCTGCTCTCTCGTTATCTGACTATGTGTTCTCCCATAGACCAAGTGCATCTGGTCATGATGGTGGTGGCACAGGGCCACTCATTTTTCCTAAATGGAGATTCTCTTTTCCTCCTCTCTCACCTGTCCATCTCCTCATGTCACTTGCCCAATCTAGCTTAACATTGTTGTCATCTATCACCCACTAGGTCCTCTTGGAGAATTCCTCAATGAGATTGACACCTTGATAAGCTACTTCCAGACGATGGCTCACAGCTCATCATACAGGGCGACTTCAACCTACAAACGCCTGAATTCTACACATTTCTTTCCACAAATGTCTTTCCCCTCCTTGACTCTTTTGACCTCACCCTTTCCCAGTCCCCTGCCCCTCACAAGGCAGGCAATATGCTTAACCTCATCTTACTGCAATCCCCTCCAGATCTCTGATCACTACTTTTTAAATTTTCTCTCCGTCTCTCCTCCAACCCTACCCACTCAGCCCCTACCCAGATGTACATGTGCCATCACAATTGTTTGTCTTTCTCTTCAATAAAATGTATTTATAAAGCCCCTCTTATATCAGCTGATGTCACAAAGTGCTGTACAGAAACCAAGCCTAAAACCCCAAACTGCAAGCAATGCAAGTGAAGAAACACTGTGGCTAGGAAAAACTCCCTAGAAAGGCCAGAGCCTAGGAAGAAACCAGACTATGAGGGGTGGCCAGTCCTCTTCTGGCTGTGCCAGGTGGCACCCCAATGGTTGAACTAGCTTCCCCCCTGAAGCTAGGACAGCAGAGTCCCTGCCCATCTTCCAAAAGCGTCTGAAACCCTACATTAAATTAAGACATCCCAGTCTTATCACCCCCCCCCCCCCCCCCCCCCCCAAAAAAAATGTAACCTTGCACTTGCCTTTTCCTACCAACACTGACTTAGCTGATAACTTCTGCATTGAGAAAAATGTTACTTACGACTGTGATCTTAAGATGAATGCAATACGTCGCTCTGGATAAGAGTGCCAGCCTAATGACTAAAATGTCAATGTAATAGTTGTGGTTGGTCATACAGTAGTAAGAACATAGGTTTTAGTTTTAGTATCAGAGTAATGGACTTTAAGCAATAATATATCCACATGTTGAATCTCCCACACACACACACACCATGTCTTGCCTCCATCGTAACAGAGTTCCCAGACGGTGCAATTCCGTTGGATTCCTTGGCTGGAGCTGCTCCTTTCGTCAGCACTATGGGACAGAGACGGACGTAAATCTACAGCCAATACACCCACAGAAAACTTCTAGACAAGAGAGAGGGAAAGAGGGAGATATATGGGTAGGGGGTACTGGTGGAGGGAGAGAAAGGGGTGGCAAGTTATAGGAAAATGGTGGTGGAGAACGATGGAGAGAGAGGCAGGCAGACAGAGAGCTCGAGGGAGAGATACAGAGAGAGGGTTGAAGAGTACACAAGAGAGAAAGAGAGATAGAGGGGTGAGGCGGGAGAACCTGGAGAGCTGGCCAGTAAATTTAGGACGGTTGTTTACGGGAGCCAAAGAGAGGAATTGATGAGTCTGCTTTCCTGGAAACAATCTCCCTTGTTCTTTCTATCATGTCAGCCATAGCATGGTGTCTTGCCATTTGTCTAATGAGACTATTTCACGGGACATTATCATTTTCAGACATGATTGAGTGTGACAGTTTATTTTGATAGCTTTTTTGGGGGATTGCGGACATTCTCCTGCTGTATAATTACTGTGATTATCTGTCGTTGTTGTTTCCCTCCACGCAGTCTGCCTTGTGTTCAGCCAGTTGGCCATAACACTGTGTGTGTGTATGTGTGTGTGTGCCGGACTGGATGACTCATAGACTTCATAACCATGACACAGAAATCGATGCCAGTGTAGGCATGCAGAGAGGACTGTCATCGTCCCTCAGAGAACAAGGACAGGGCGATATTGATATGATGTCTTGACATCGCAATGACTCGGAAATGATTTATCCGTTTTCAGGGCTGGACCGAACCAGGTCTCATCTAAGTCCCAGAGGCTCTCCACTCTCCACGGCTCTGACATTTGAATCTATCAGTCATTTGGAAACAGTGCCGTCCATAATGAGATGTGTCACCGACTTATTCTGCTGCCGTATTTCCTTGACGAGTTGTCACAATTTCTCTCCTGTACTTTCACAATAGGACGTGTCGTTGAGTGTCTCTCTTGGTATTTCTTCTATGGGAATTCCTGCAGGTGACAGTTTGAGAAATGGACACTGACAGTCTCTCCTTGGTTTAAATGCCGGGCCCACTGCTGTTCTGGTGCCTCCACACTCGTTTGTATTTTCTAACAGGCTTATGATGGAAAAGGGTCAAATCAATGAAAAAACGAATGGAAAAAAGTGAAAGTGGAAAATGATGACCTGCCAGACATGCCTGTATGGGAACTGGGAACTTAGACGCGGGAACAAAAGATACATGTTCTATGTATTGCCAGGCTTCCTCTGATGAAGGTGACACGCTTTCTGAGCATCAACAGTGAAAGAGGGATGAAAACATTCAAACGCTGCCAGACTCTGATGGATATACGGCGGTTGTATGACTACAATCTATCCGTTGCCTTTCTTGAGGAGGGGAGCAACTCTGACCAAAAATATATATATATATTTTTGCTTGGGTTAGCCCTGTTGGCCCTGCTCCTCTTTGTGAATTCTGATTAGTATTGCTTATTTTCCACTGCTACAGGCTACGGTGCACACACACACACACACACACACACACACACACACACACACACACACACACACACACACACACACACACACACACACACACACACACACACACACACACACACACACACACACACACACACACACACACACACACACACACACACACAGTGGCACTGACCTCTGTTCATTTCCTCTCTAAGCAGAAAGAGTCAAACCGTCAGAGAGAAGGGATGCTGCCTACACTCAGAAACACAAATGTGACAAAGCAAACTTCACTTCCAGCCAGTCTCTCTCTCTCATCACATGTCCCGCGTCCTTGTTTGAACTCACATGTAACAAAAGCCAACGGCTGCTCTATTATACAGCTCTGAACGTATAGCCTGGCAGAGGTAGTTTCATAGTATATATATATATATATATATGAGGTGGAACAGTAGAGTATGATGAGGCTTATCCTTCTCTCCGAGGTGACGTTATTTATAAACGTTTATGTTGGCCTATTTCTGCGTGCACCCATTATTCAAAACCCTCCCCGACACCGCTCATTCAAATCACCTGACACGGTTCACACACAGAGAATACGGCACACCAATTTGAATAACTGCTACAGCGAGCTCCCTCGGGATGTCAGTGGAAGAAAGCAAAGGGAAAGGCCCAACAGCAGGGACAAAAGACGCACTCTCCACACCAACGTTATTTCACACACCACACCTGTTTGCACTGTACAAGTATGTGTTTCCACAAATTCCAAGGTGTGACAGAACATCTCCCCACATCTCTCGCTGTGTTGTTTACCTTTCATTGTCGAGAAGCTTCGAGCGAGCCAACAGTGCACACCGAGTACTGCGTGTGTGAGGTATGTATGTTATTGTTTGCCTGTGCTGGAGGCTATGTTCAATCAAAATGTGATGTGGACTAGAGCATTCTACAGATGGCTGACGGTGGAATAGACAGAACAGTCTTTATCGCCACAGAACAGAACACACCAGACCACAGCTCTCTCTCTCTCTCTCTCTCTCTCTTTCTCTCTCTCTCTCTCTCTCTCTCTCTCTCTCTCTCTCTCTCTCTCTTTCTCTCTTTCTCTCTCTTGTCCACTCCTGTCTCCTGCTCTCTCCTTCCATCTCGCTCCTATTCTCTTGCTCTAGGTTTTATCTCTGTCTGACTCGGACACATGCACAGGTTCTTTATCCCACCTTCGCAGCTCTTCCCTCAGTTAGATATCATGTTGTTTTCTACAGTGATAATGAGATATTGTGAAAACCATTGATTAGAATATGTGATTTGTTTGATCGAATATTCAACTGGCGAGATGTTAGTTTTGTTTGAATATTTGACAGTGAGATAATATGATAACGGCTATTAAAAACTATGATCCAGCAAGTGATTTGTTTGTTCAAGAGTGATACGGCCAGCCACGGTCCTTTCAGTGCATTTCCAATAGCCAACAGGAATATCACAGTATGGAGTACACACCACTTGTCCCTCTCTGTCAAGCGGCTAGTGCCTTCACACACACACAAGGGTGACAGCAGCCAGTGACCATAGCAACAAAATAAACAAACATTATAGACGAGCAAAAAAAAAGATTGCTGAAACAGATCGCACGCATAAAAGCGTAGTTACAGGCAACAGAAATTATTCATCAAAAAATGGATTAGAAAACAATGATTTTGGGCCTCCCGGGTGGCACAGTGGACTAGGGTTGTGGTTAGTTGCTGTGCCACCAGAGACTCTGGGTTCGCTAGGCCAATTGGCCGCACAATTGGCCTAGCGTCGTCCTGGTTAGGGAGGGCTTGGCCGGTAGGGATGTCCTTCTCTCATCGCGTAACAGCGACTCCTGTGGCGGCCCGGGCGCAGTGCGCGCTAAACAGGTCGCCAGGTGCACGGTGTTTCCTCCGACACATTGGCGCAGCTGGCTTCCGGGTTGGATGCGCGTTGTGTTAAGAAGCAGTGCGGGCTTGGTTGGTTTGTGTTTTGGAGGATGCACGGCTTTCGACCTTCGTCTCTCCCGAGCCCGTAGTTGCAGCGATGAGACAAGATAGTAACTACTTGGCACAATTGGCCAAGGTCGTCAGGTGAACAGTGTTTCCTCCGACCCATTGTTGCGGTTGACTTCCGAGTTAAGCGAGTGAGTGTTAAGAAGCATGGCTTGGCGGGTGATGTTTTGGAGGACGCATGACTCGACCTTCGCCCATTGGGGAGTTGCAGCGATGAGACAAGATCGTAATCACCAAAATAAAATGTATAAAATAATAATAATAATAGAGCAGAATCCAGTCCAGGATTCATTGAAAATGAATGGGCCACCCTGTCTGCCGGGTGCTGTCTGTCAGAGAATTTACTGTCTGATTTTCATGTCAGGCCATGACGACCAAGCTTACTATTGGGAAAATATAGCTGCTCTCGCTTCCTTGTATATATAGCATTTACAGTTAATAATATAAATATATATGCCATTGAAGTCAGAAGTTTACATACACCTTAGCCAAATACATTTGAAAATAGCCAAATACATTTGAACTCTACATTTGAATAGCCAAATACATTTGAACTCAGTTTTTCACAATTCCTGACATTTAATCCTAGTAAATATTTATTGTCTTAGGTCAGTTAGGATCACCACTTTATTTTAAGAATGTGAAATGTCAGAATAATAGTAGAGATGTCATGCAGGTGAAAGAGGACCCAAAAGCGACTTGGCGAAAACAGAGTCTTTAATCCAGTAAAGTAAATACAAACAAAAAACACAACTTTCACTCGAAATGACGAGGACAAACTGGAGACTCGATCTTGAACAGCAGGTGAACAGCAGGTTGCCTCGGGAAGGCACTTGAACCAGACCGACTCAGACACCTGCTCACCACACAGCATCTGAGGAAAACACGACACGACAGGGCGATACACAAACACAGCACGGTGAATTCTAGACAAGGAACCGACAGGACAGGAACGGAACACAAAGGAAGAAATAGGGACTCTAATCAGGGGAAAGGATCGGGAACAGGTGTGGGAAGACTAAATGATTGATTAGGGGAATAGGAACAGCTGGGAGCAGGAACGGAACGATAGAGAGAAGAGAGAGCGAGAGAGTGAGAGAGGGAGGGGGAGAGAGGGATAGAAAGAGGGAAAGAACCTAATAAGACCAGCAGAGGGAAACGAATAGAATGGGAAGCACAGGGACAAGACAAGATAATAAATGACAAAACATGACAGTACCCCCACTCACCGAGCGCCTCCTGGCGCACTCGAGAGGAATCCTGGCGGCAACGGAGGAAATCATCAATGAGTGAACGGTCCAGCACGTCCCGAGACGGAACCCAACTCCTCTCCTCAGGACCGTAACCCTCCCAATCCACTAAGTATTGGTGACCCCGTCCCCGAGAACGCATGTCCATGATCTTATGTACCTTGTAAATAGGTGCGCTCTCGACAAGGACGGGAGGGGGAGGGAAGACAAACGGGGTGCGAAGAAAGGGCTTGACACAGGAGACATGGAAGACAGGATGGACGCGACGAAGATGTCGCGGAAGAAGCAGTCGCACAGCGACAGGATTGACGACCTGGGAGACACGGAACGGACCAATGAACCGCGGAGTCAACTTACGAGAAGCTGTCGTAAGAGGAAGGTTGCGGTGGAAAGCCACACTCTCTGGCCGCAACAATACCTTGGACTCTTAATCCTGCGTTTATTGGCGGCTCTCACAGTCTGTGCCCTGTAACGGCAAAGTGCAGACCTCACCCTCCTCCAGGTGCGCTCACAACGTTGGACAAACGCTTGAGCGGAGGGAACGCTGGACTCGGCAAGCTGGGATGAGAACAGAGGAGGCTGGTAACCCAGACTACTCTGAAACGGAGATAACCCGGTAGCAGACGAAGGAAGCGAATTGTGAGCGTATTCTGCCCAGGGGAGCTGTTCTGCCCAAGACGCAGGGTTTCTGAAAGAAAGGCTGCGTAGTATGCGACCAATCGTCTGATTGGCCCTCTCTGCTTGACCGTTAGACTGGGGATGAAACCCGGAAGAGAGACTGACGGACGCACCAATCAAACGACAGAACTCCCTCCAAAACTGTGACGTGAATTGCGGGCCTCTGTCTGAAACGGCGTCTAACGGGAGGCCATGAATTCTGAATACATTCTCGATAATGATTTGTGCCGTCTCCTTAGCGGAAGGAAGTTTAGCGAGGGGAATGAAATGTGCCGCCTTAGAGAACCTATCGACAACCGTAAGAATCACAGTCTTCCCCGCAGACAAAGGCAGACCGGTAATGAAGTCTAGGGCGATGTGAGACCATGGTCGAGAAGGAATGGGGAGCGGTCTGAGACGACCGGCAGGAGGAGAGTTACCCGACTTAGTCTGCGCGCAGTCCGAACAAGCAGCCACGAAACGGCGCGTGTCACGCTCCTGAGTCGGCCACCAAAAGCGCTGGCGAATAGACGCAAGAGTGCCTCGAACACCGGGATGACCAGCTAACTTGGCAGAGTGAGCCCACTGAAGAACAGCCAGACGAGTGGAAACAGGAACGAAAAGGAGGTTACTAGGACAAGCGCGCGGTGACGCAGTGTGCGTGAGTGCTTGCTTAACCTGTCTTTCAATTCCCCAGACTGTTAACCCGACAACACGCCCATAAGGAAGAATCCCCTCGGGATCAGTAGAAGCCACAGAAGAACTAAACAGACGGGATAAGGCATCAGGCTTGGTGTTCTTGCTACCCGGACGGTAAGAAATCACAAACTCGAAACGAGCGAAAAACAACGCCCAACGAGCTTGACGGGCATTAAGTCGTTTGGCAGAACGGATGTACTCAAGGTTCTTATGGTCTGTCCAAACGACAAAGGAACGGTCGCCCCCTCCAACCACTGTCGCCATTCGCCTAGGGCTAAGCGGATGGCGAGCAGTTCACGGTTACCCACATCATAGTTGCGCTCAGATGGCGACAGGCGATGAGAAAAATAAGCGCAAGGATGAACCTTATCGTCAGACTGGAAGCGCTGGGATAGAATGGCTCCCACGCCTACCTCTGAAGCGTCAACCTCGACAATGAATTGTCTAGTGACGTCAGGAGTAACGAGGATAGGAGCGGACGTAAAACGTTCTTTTAGAAGATCAAAAGCTCCTGGGCGGAACCGGACCACTTAAAACACGTCTTGACAGAAGTAAGAGCTGTGAGAGGGGCAGCAACTTGACCGAAATTACGAATGAAACGCCGATAGAAATTAGCGAAACCTAAAAAGCGCTGCAACTCGACACGTGACCTTGGAACGGGCCAATCACTGACAGCTTGGACCTTAGCGGAATCCATCTGAATGCCTTCAGCGGAAATAACGGAACCGAGAAAAGTAACGGAGGAGACATGAAAAGAGCACTTCTCAGACTTTACGTAGAGACAATTCTCTAAAAGGCGCTGTAGAACACGTCGAACGTGCTGAACATGAATCTCGAGTGACGGAGAAAAAATCAGGATATCGTCAAGATAGACAAAAACAAAGATGTTCAGCATGTCTCTCAGAACATCATTAACTAATGCCTGAAAAACAGCTGGCGCATTGGCGAGACCAAACGGCAGAACCCGGTACTCAAAATGCCCTAACGGAGTGTTAAACGCCGTTTTCCACTCGTCCCCCTCTCTGATGCGCACGAGATGGTAAGCGTTACGAAGGTCCAACTTAGTAAAGCACCTGGCTCCCTGCAGAATCTCGAAGGCTGATGACATAAGGGGAAGCGGATAACGATTCTTAACCGTTATGTCATTCAGCCCTCGATAATCCACGCAGGGGCGCAGAGTACCGTCCTTCTTCTTAACAAAAAGAACCCCGCCCCGGCCGGAGAGGAAGAAGGCACTATGGTACCGGCGTCAAGAGACACAGACAAATAATCCTCGAGAGCCTTACGTTCGGGAGCCGACAGAGAGTATAGTCTACCCCGAGGAGGAGTGGTCCCCGGAAGGAGATCAATACTACAATCATACGACCGGTGAGGAGGAAGGGAGTTGGCTCGGGACCGACTGAAGACCGTGCGCAGATCATGATATTCCTCCGGCACTCCTGTCAAATCGCCAGGTTCCTCCTGAGAAGTAGGGACAGAAGAAACGGGAGGGATGGCAGACATTAAACACTTCACATGACAAGAAACGTTCCAGGATAGGATAGAATTACTAGACCAATTAATAGAAGGATTATGACATACTAGCCAGGGATGACCCAAAACAACAGGTGTAAACGGTGAACGAAAAATCAAAAAAGAAATAGTCTCACTGTGGTTACCAGATACTGTGAGGGTTAAAGGTAGTGTCTCAAATCTGATACTGGGAAGATGACTACCATCTAAGGCGAACATGGGCGTAGGCTTCTCTAACTCTCTGAAAGGAATGTCATGTTTCCGAACCCATGCTTCGTCCATGAAACAACCCTCAGCCCCAGAGTCTATCAAGGCACTACATGTAGCACCCGAACCGGTCCAGCGTAGATGGACCGACAAAGTAGTACAGGATCTTGATGGAGAGACTTGAGTAGTTGCGCTCACCTGTAGCCCTCCGCTTACAGATGAGCTCTGGCTTTTACTGGACATGAATTAACAAAATGTCCAGCAACTCCGCAATAGAGGCACAGGCGGTTGGTGATCCTCCGTTCCCTCTCCTTAGTCGAGATGCGAATCCCTCCCAGCTGCATGGGCTCAGACTCTGAGCCAGAGGAGGGAGATGGTTGCGATGCGGAGCAGGGAAACACCGTTGATGCGAGCTCTCTTCCACGAGCCCGGTGACGAAGATCTACCCGTCGTTCTATGCGGATGGCGAGAGCAATCAAAGAGTCCACATCTGAAGGAACCTCCCGGGAGAGAATCTCATCCTTAACCACTGCGTGGAGTCCCTCCAGAAAACGAGCGAGCAGCGCCGGCTCGTTCCACTCACTAGAGGCAGCAAGAGTGCGAAACTCAATAGAATAATCCGTTATGGACCGTTCACCTTGGCATAAGGAAGCCAGGGCCCTAGAAGCCTCCCTACCAAAAACTGAACGGTCAAAAACCCGAATCATCTCCTCTTTAAAGTTCTGGAACTTGTTAGAGCAATCAGCCCTTGCCTCCCAGATAGCTGTGCCCCATTCTCGAGCCCGGCCAGTAAGGAGTGAAATGACGTAGCAACCCGAGCTCTCTCTCTAGAGTATGTGTTGGGTTGGAGAGAGAACACAATCTCACACTGCGTGAGAAAGGGGCGGCACTCAGTGGGCTGCCCGGAGTAGCAAGGTGGGTTATTAACCCTAGGTTCTGGAGGCTCGGCAGGCCAGGAAGTAACAGGTGGCACGAGACGTAGACTCTGGAACTGTCCAGAGAGGTCGGAAACCTGAGCGGCCAGGTTCTCCACGGCATGGCGAGCAGCAGACAATTCCTGCTCGTGTCTGCCGAGCATGGCTCCTTGGATCTTGACGGCAGTGTAACGAGCGTCTGAAGTCGCTGGGTCCATTCCTTGGTCGGTTCCTTCTGTCATGCAGGTGAAAGAGGACCCAAAAGCGACTTGGCGAAAACAGAGTCTTTAATCCAGTAAAGTAAATACAAACAAAAAACACAACTTTCACTCGAAATGACGAGGACAAACTGGAGACTCGATCTTGAACAGCAGGTGAACAGCAGGTTGCCTCGGGAAGGCACTTGAACCAGACAGACTCAGACACCTGCTCACCACGCAGCATCTGAGGAAAACACGACACGACAGGGCGATACACAAACACAGCACGGTGAATTCTAGACAAGGAACCGACAGGACAGGAACGGAACACAAAGGAAGAAATAGGGACTCTAATCAGGGGAAAGGATCGGGAACAGGTGTGGGAAGACTAAATGATTGATTAGGGGAATAGGAACAGCTGGGAGCAGGAACGGAACGATAGAGAGAAGAGAGAGCGAGAGAGTGAGAGAGGGAGGGGGAGAGAGAGGGATAGAAAGAGGGAAAGAACCTAATAAGACCAGCAGAGGGAAACGAATAGAATGGGAAGCACAGGGACAAGACAAGATAATAAATGACAAAACATGACAAGAGAGAATGATTTATTTCAGCTTTTATTTCTTTCATCACATTCCCAGTGGGTCAGAAATGTACATACACTCAATTAGTATTTGGTAGCATTGCCTTTAAATTGTTTAACTTAGGTCAAACGTTTCAGATAGCCTTCCACAAGCTTCCCACAATAAGTTGGGTGAATTTTGGCCCATTCCTCCTGACAGAGCTGGTGTAACTGAGTCAGGTTTGTTGGCCTCCTTGCTCTCACATGCTTTTTCAGTTCTGCCCACAAATGTTCTATAGGATTGAGGTCAGGGCTTTGTGATGGCCACTCCAATACCTTGACTTTGTTGTCCTTAAGCCATTTTGCATCAACGTTGGAATTATTCTTGGGGTCATTGTCCTTATGAAAGACACATTTGCGACCAAACTGATGTTTTGAGATGTTGCTTCAATATATCCACATAATTTTCCATCCTCATGATGCCATCTATTTGAAGTGCACCAGTCCCTCCTGCAGCAAAGCACCCCCTCAACATGATGCTGCCACCCCGTGCTTCAAAGTTGGGATGGTGTTCTTCGGCTTGCAAGCCTCCCCCTTTTCCTCCAAACATAACACTGGTCATTATGGCCAAACAGTTCAAATTTTGTTTCATCAGACCAGAGGACATTTCTCCAAGAAGGAGACAGAACACGTCTCCATCCTTAGCGGTTTGATGGCTGCGTGGTCCCATGGTGTTTATACTTGCGTACTATTGTTTGTACAGATGAACGTGAGACCTTCAGGCATTTGGAAATTTCTCCCAAGGATGAATCAGACTTGTGGAGGTGTACAATTGTTTTCCCGAGGTCCTGGCTGATTCTTTTGATTTTCCCATGAAATCAATCAAAGAGGCACTGAGTTTGAATGTAGGCCTTGAAATACATCCACAGGTCCACCTCCAATTGACTCAAATGATGTCAATTAGCCTATCAGAAGCTTCTGAAGCCATGACATCATTTTCTGGAATTTTCCAAGGTGTTTAACGGCACAGTCAACTTAGTGTGTGTAAACTTCTGACCCACTGGATTTGTGATACAGTGAATTTTAAGTGAAATAATCTGTCTGTAAACAATTGTTGGAAAAATGACTTGTCAGGCACAAAGTAGATGTCCTAACCAACTTTCCAAAACTATAGTTTGTTAACAAGACATTTGTGGAGTGGTTGAAAAAAGAGTTAATGGTATGGACGGTGCTTTGTGTAGTGTGTTGCGTCTTTGGAAATGATAGTTCGAATCCCGGGTCTGCCACGGCATGGATGGACCAATTTACACGGTCAAAAATATAGTTCACCAAGCTACCAATGACTTCACACTGGAAGAAGTTAAGCTACACTACAGCTACACTAAGTGAATGCTGCAAATAAATAATTTACTATGCAAATGAACAACAGTTGTGTGCATTAAGGAAATAGACACCTGGCTCAAATAGAAGTCTGCCTCTAATAAGAGTCTGTTGTGTTCAATGATTTAAACCAATAAATGCCCGGGGCTATTATTAATTGAAGTTGTACGGTATGAGGCATCAACAGTCCCCAGGATCTCCTTAAAAACGTCAAACCATTCATGAATATCGACTGCTGTGATCAATAAGCACCCAAATATTGAGACCATCCCGCTCTCGCAGCGTGGGCTCCTCTTTAACGGATTGATAGAGGGGATTGGGTGTGACATCAGGGACCTCAGGGTGAGATGCTACTCTGGTTGGTTTGATAGAGGGGATTGGGTGTGACATCAGTGACCTCAGGGTGAGATGCTACTCTGGTTGGTTTGATAGAGGGGATTGGGTGTGACATCAGTGACCTCAGGGTGAGATGCTACTCTGGTTGGTTTGATAGAGGGGATTGGGTGTGACATCAGGGACCTCAGGGTGAGATGCTACTCTGGTTGGTTTGATAGAGGGGATTGGGTGTGACATCAGGGACCTCAGGGTGAGATGCTACTCTGGTTGGTTTGATAGAGGGGATTGGGTGTGACCACAGTGACCTCAGGGTAAGATGCTACTCTGGTTGGTTTGATAGAGGGGATTGGGTGTGACATCAGGGACCTCAGGGTGAGATGCTACTCTGGTTGGTTTGATAGAGGGGATTGGGTGTGACATCAGGGACCTCAGGGTGAGATGCTACTCTGGTTGGTTTGATAGAGGGGATTGGGTGTGACATCAGTGACCTCAGGGTGAGATGCTACTCTGGTTGGTTTGATAGAGGGGATTGGGTGTGACATCAGTGACCTCAGGGTGAGATGCTACTCTGGTTGGTTTGATAGAGGGGATTGGGTGTGACATCAGGGACCTCAGGGTGAGATGCTACTCTGGTTGGTTTGATAGAGGGGATTGGGTGTGACATCAGTGACCTCAGGGTGAGATGCTACTCTGGTTGGTTTGATAGAGGGGATTGGGTGTGACATCAGTGACCTCAGGGTGAGATGCTACTCTGGTTGGTTTGATAGAGGGGATTGGGTGTGACATCAGGGACCTCAGGGTGAGATGCTACTCTGGTTGGTTTGATAGAGGGGATTGGGTGTGACATCAGTGACCTCAGGGTGAGATGCTACTCTCTTAGACATTTTTTTTTTCGAGAAGGGTTCTCCAGCTGTCCCAATAGAAGGACCCTTTTGGGTTCCATGTAGAACCCGATGTAGAAAGTGTTCTACATTGAATACACAAGGGTTCTACCTTGAACCTAAAGGTTTCTACCTGTAACCAAAAGGGTTCTCCTATGAGGACAGCCGAAGAACCCTTAAGGTTTTCGATAACCCTATTATGACCCTTAGGGGAAAAAAGGTGCTATCGTATGACAATGCAGCGATCCACGGCGTGTTAGGTCCGTTGTCGTTTTGATGTGGTTGAATACTCAAAGAACCCCTTAAGCATCCAGTGCTGTGATTTGACTAGCCAGTAGCCACGCTGCAGTCTAGCCAGGTGGATCCTTTCTGTATAGAGAGGCCTTCAATCTCAGACATCTTAACCCGGGGCCTGTTGATGTCTCAGAGTTAGAGAGCTGTGGTTTAATAGAGCAGTATAGGAGATAGAGCAGCCTTGGCTGCATCTCAATTGTCTAAAGTAGCTTCCTCTCACCTTGCCTCCGTTGGATCATTCTCTCTTCCTCTCTCTTCCCCTATCTTCCTCTCTCTCGCTCGCTCTTGCTCTCTTGCTCTCTCATACACACACACTCACAAATGTTTCAAAATGACACATATTCTTAATCATTACAGACCTCGTTTAATTTAATCGATTTCACTCGAGGAATCTGGAATGACAGATTAAAGCAGCAATTATATTTTAAAGATATGCATGTACAGTGCCAGTTTGTTTCAGGTAAATGAATGAGTGAGAGAGTGAACACGTGAATCAGTGAATGAGTGAACCAACGACAGGAGACATCCTTTTTCTGAGTTCCTGAATTAGCATTAGCGTGTCTATGGGATACTGAGTGGAGATTAGCATTAGGCTAATGAGCGGTGACTCTCCATTTGGGCTAATGAATCATTAACCACCCTTTCAGAGGAAGCTGTTTACCGCCTTTACTTTCAGAACCCCCCTCACTTTCAGTCCTTACTAGCAACCAGAAACCCTACTATTCACTCCACTAACTCATTTAGCTGTCTTTCTAAATCAGGGTGGCTCGTGCATGTCACAGTCTACTTTGTATCCCATTTCCCTGCTAGACAGTAATAGAGGCATTGGATGGGGAGGATGAAATATCCATTGCTTTCCCCTGCTGCCTCCCAGTCATTTTTCCTGGTATTTCCATTAGTGAAAGGTTACACAATATCGCTGTGTCTGTCTCTTCCCTATGAGTAATAACACCATTAGTTGGTGTTGTAATTATCTAGCTGTGGTCCATCTCTTAGAGGTACAGTAATGTGAAACCTAATCGCC
The DNA here is from genome assembly GCF_021184085.1 of Oncorhynchus gorbuscha. NCBI lineage: Eukaryota > Metazoa > Chordata > Actinopteri > Salmoniformes > Salmonidae > Oncorhynchus > Oncorhynchus gorbuscha. The sequence continues at coordinate 39,657,049 of NC_060184.1, read as the reverse complement.
TCATTAACACACAGTGGACACACAGCCACCCAGTGTGATAGCCATTATACAGCCAGACTAGTCTCACACAGACGTTTATAGACACACATGTTCACACTCACACACATGTACACACATACACCGCGAACGCGCACACACACTTCAAACCATAGATCTACCCAAGCAGGGTACCCCCCCCCCCTCTCCAGCCACCAGCTCTTACTCTGACAATACCTTGATGTCTGGAAGGAGACGTTTGGGGGCGATTAAACAACAATCTACATTTCAATTACATTTGGTCAACTTGATTTGCCCCCGAATGGCAGTTGTAGCTGCGTCTGCAATGTGACAATGCAGACAACAAAGAACCAACAGACATCAAATAGATACATAACGGACATCATAAATTAACAAGTCCCTTGACACGCAACAACGATTCAAAAACGGATTCAAACTGACAAGCTCTTAGCCTCTGGACTTGAGGAAAGTTTGGAGAACTTTCCCATTTGATGAGGCCAGTCGAGGAGATTGGATTGTCCATCTCCGGACTTCTCCTGGATTCTCCCCCTGGTCCCCCTCTCGTCTCTTCTCCTCGCTCCTCTGTCCCATTTGAGCTGCAGAGCTCTGGAGCCTAACTGTGCCAGTAATGTGGGTCAGAAGCCTCTCTTCTCCTCAGCCTGTCGATTCAATTTGGCGAGATGATAAGGAGGTCTCAAATTGAACCAGCTCAGAGGTATTGTGGTGCTGTGGGGAGACTGACGTACTTAAAATACGACTGGCCTCAGAGAACGTTCCTCGAGAGAGGAGAAGATGAGAGGGGGTGAGAATGAAAGAGTAAGAGAGAGACGGGAGAAGACACAGACAGAGAGAATAAGAGGAGAAGAGAGAGATGGGAGAAGACACAGACAGAGAGAATAAGAGGAGAAGAGAGAGACGGGAGAAGACACAGACAGAGAGAATAAGAGGAGAAGAGAGAGATGGGAGAAGACAGACAGAGAGAAAAAGAGAAGAAGAGAGAGATGGGAGAAGACACAGACAGAGAGAATAAGAGGAGAAGAGAGAGATGGGAGAAGACACAGACAGAGAGAATAAGAGGAGAAGAGAGACGGGAGAAGACACAGACAGAGAATAAGAGAAGAAGAGAGAGATGGGAGAAGACACAGACAGAGAGAATAAGAGGAGAAGAGAGAGACGGGAGAAGACACAGACAGAGAGAATAAGAGGAGAAGAGAGAGGCGGGAGAAGACACAGACAGAGAGAAAAAGAGGAGAAGAGAGAGATGGGAGAAGACACAGACAGAGAGAATAAGAGGAGAAGAGAGACGAGAGAAGACACAGACAGAGAGAATAAGGGGAGAAGAGAGAGGCGGGAGAAGACAAGACAGAGAGAATAAGAGGAGAAGAGAGAGATGGGAGAAGACACAGACAGAGAGAATAAGAGGAGAAGAGAGAGGCGGGAGAAGACACAGACAGAGCGAATAAGAGGAGAAGAGAGAGGCGGGAGAAGACACAGACAGAGAGAATAAGAGGAGAAGAGAGAGACGGGAGAAGACACAGACAGAGAGAATAAGAGGAGAAGAGAGAGACTGGAGAAGACACAGACAGAGAGAATAAGAGAAGAGAGAGATGGGAGAAGACACAGACAGAGAGAATAAGAGGAGAAGAGAGAGACGGGAGAAGACACAGACAGAGAGAATAAGAGGAGAAGAGAGAGACTGGAGAAGACACAGACAGAGAGAATAAGAGAAGAGAGAGATGGGAGAAGACACAGACAGAGAGAATAAGAGGAGAAGAGAGACGGGAGAAGACACAGACAGAGAATAAGAGAAGAAGAGAGAGATGGGAGAAGACACAGACAGAGAGAATAAGAGGAGAAGAGAGAGACGGGAGAAGACACAGACAGAGAGAATAAGAGGAGAAGAGAGAGGCGGGAGAAGACACAGACAGAGAGAAAAAGAGGAGAAGAGAGAGATGGGAGAAGACACAGACAGAGAGAATAAGAGGAGAAGAGAGACGAGAGAAGACACAGACAGAGAGAATAAGGGGAGAAGAGAGAGGCGGGAGAAGACAAGACAGAGAGAATAAGAGGAGAAGAGAGAGATGGGAGAAGACACAGACAGAGAGAATAAGAGGAGAAGAGAGAGGCGGGAGAAGACACAGACAGAGCGAATAAGAGGAGAAGAGAGAGGCGGGAGAAGACACAGACAGAGAGAATAAGAGGAGAAGAGAGAGACGGGAGAAGACACAGACAGAGAGAATAAGAGGAGAAGAGAGAGACTGGAGAAGACACAGACAGAGAGAATAAGAGAAGAGAGAGATGGGAGAAGACACAGACAGAGAGAATAAGAGGAGAAGAGAGAGACGGGAGAAGACACAGACAGAGAGAATAAGAGGAGAAGAGAGAGACTGGAGAAGACACAGACAGAGAGAATAAGAGAAGAGAGAGATGGGAGAAGACACAGACAGAGAGAAGAGGAGAAGAGAGAGGCGGGAGAAGACACAGACAGAGAGAATAAGAGGAGAAGAGAGAGACGGGAGAAGACACAGACAGAGAGAATAAGAGGAGAAGAGAGAGGCGGGAGAAGACAAGACAGAGAGAATAAGAGGAGAAGAGAGAGACAGAGAATAAGAGGAGAAGAGAGAGGCGGGAGAAGACACAGACAGAGAATAAGAGGAGAAGAGAGAGGCGGGAGAAGACACAGACAGAGAGAATAAGAGGAGAAGAGAGAGACAGAGAATAAGAGGAGAAGAGAGAGGCGGGAGAAGACACAGACAGAGAGAATAAGAGGAGAAGAGAGAGGCGGGAGAAGACACAGACAGAGAGAATAAGAGGAGAAGAGAGAGGCGGGAGAAGACACAGACAGAGAGAATAAGAGGAGAAGAGAGAGACAGAGAATAAGAGGAGAAGAGAGAGGCGGGAGAAGACACAGACAGAGAGAATAAGAGGAGAAGAGAGAGGCGGGAGAAGACAGACAGAGAGAATAAGAGGAGAAGAGAGAGGCGGGAGAAGACACAGACAGAGAGAATAAGAGGAGAAGAGAGAGACAGAGAATAAGAGGAGAAGAGAGAGGCGGGAGAAGACACAGACAGAGAGAATAAGAGAAGAGAGAGACAGAGAATAAGAGGAGAAGAGAGAGACAGAGAATAAGAGGAGAAGAGAGAGGCGGGAGAAGACACAGACAGAGAATAAGAGGAGAAGAGAGAGGCGGGAGAAGACACAGACAGAGAGAATAAGAGGAGAAGAGAGAGGCGGGAGAAGACACAGACAGAGAGAATAAGAGGAGAAGAGAGAGGCGGTAAACAGAAAGGGAGAGAAGACCGATACAGAGAGAAAGTGATAGGAGTAGACAGAGGAACGGCAGTTAGCCCATCAGAGAGAGAGAGAGAGAGAGGGGGAGAGTAAGAGTTAGGGGGAGAGTAAGAGTTAGGGGGAGAGTGAGAACATTGACATCGGCAGACAAGTGAGAAGAGAAACGGGAGCTGAAGTATTTCAGTCTTGTCTTGTTAGGCTTCTTTTAAAGGTGATTCAGTTAGCATTGCCTTGGTACTTGTGTCTTTACTCAGATCATTTGTTTTTATGACTTGTCTCTACTTAACAGCCCTTAACGTTGCTTGTTGTGATGGTAAAACCAATATTGTTTTTATTGTCTTTGGAAATGACTCACATTTCTCTTTCCGAACAGAGGGATATAATGCAAAGCAGTAAAGCTTATCTTTCTAAAAGATAGGCTTGAAATTGACATGGTCTAAGAGAGGCTTGCGTTTACACAGGCAGCCCTATTTTTTGACCAATCAGATCAGCTGTGTAAAAGATCTGATGTGATTGGAAAAAAGATTGGTGTCCCGCTAGCGGGCCAACTTCCGGTGTGACTGGAGGGCGCGCAATTCAAATAAATAATCATCAGAAATAAAAAATGTAGTACATATATAGTACATATACTACTAAGTGCAGCTTTCTTAATGAACCAGAAAAGCAAATAGTTATTTCTGTTTGTAGTATTACCCCTCTGCTCTGAGGGGAGGGATTTGGCTTGGACGGTCTAGTTTACAGATAGCTTGTCATGGTTGACTGACCCCATATGTTTTTACATGCTGCTGGCGTAATATAAGGATGTGTGCCCTCTGTCGTTGCTGGTTATGAATACAGGTGTGATCATGTTGTTACTAAAGTAAATCACACAGTTACACCGAATAGCTCGGACAACAGTGTCTTTTCTTGCCGTTGCCCTCGCTCTGTCTGCTTGTTTACACCTGCACGCATTCGCAGAGACACGAGCACAGTCACTGGGTGAATCAAATAAACGGGTTCTATATTCATCCAGGGAGAGAGTAGTATTGTTCTCCCCTGGTGGCATTTCTCTGGATTATTTGTGGACATGTCAAACCAGCCAGGAGCTCCCTCTCTGAACCTACCACACACACACAGACACTCAGAAACACATGAGAGAGAGAGAGAGAGAGAGAGAGAGAGAGAGAGAGAGAGAGAGAGAGAGAGAGAGAGAGAGAGAGAGAGAGAGAGAGAGAGAGAGAGAGAGAGAGAGAGAGAGAGAGAGAGAGAGAGAGAGAGAGAGAGAGAGAGAGAGAGAGAGAGAGAGAGAGAGAGAGAGAGAGAGAGAGAGAGAGAGAGAGAGAGAGAGAGAGAGAGAGAGAGAGAGAGAGAGAGAGAGAGAGAGAGAGAGAGAGAGAGAGAGAGAGAGAGAGAGAGAGAGAGAGAGAGAGAGAGAGAGAGAGAGAGAGAGAGAGAGAGAGAGGCAGGCATACCGGTTGCTTGGCGTCCAGAGGGAAAATGAAAAATGTATTTCCATTCGCCTGCTTTGTTCTGACTTCAAAGGGGCTTCTCTGACAGCGAGGTGGAGGTGTTTAAATGAGCTGATGCATGAGATGAGAGCCCGCGTTTCAACTGCCGCCGCCAGCACACACACACACACACACACACACACACACAGCTCAACACAACCGTTCACCCTTCACACAAACACAGGGCTCAAACACTCCAACCTCAACCCAGCCTATTCACGTCAATAAAGGTGACTGAGCGAGAGAAGCTGCATGAACCCTGCCGATTCCACTTCAACGAGGCAGCTGAACCTCGAATAGCTCTGTGTGAATCACTCATTCACTACGAGATCTGTAGGGATATGTCATGTGGGGTGGTGTGTGTAAGACAACTGTACCTCAGGAATCTCTGAGAGGGTACATGATAGGCACAACAAGGATAGACACACACATAGGAGGTGGCGTGTGTGAGCGTGCGTGCCTGTGTGTGCGTGTGTTTTTTATGTGCGTGCCTGTGTGTGCGTGTGTTTGTGCATGCATGCCTATGTGTGTATGGAGGGATTTCAGTGCCAAAATAAACTGTATTTGAATTCAATGTTTTTGTGTTATGTATCTGTTATTAAGGCTTTATGAATGAATGTATGTACAGTAAAGTGTTACAAAATATAGAATTTGAATCGAATTAGAATTTTTAAACTGAATGCAATATTCATTCAATTCAGTTTCAAATCATGAAATACAAGTTCAATTTATGAATTCAATGATTCAATTTGTTTAAATTCAATATTTAAATACAAAATCCAAGATATTAAATTCAAAATCAGACCCCACAGATCACTGAAATCGGCACACATTGCTCGTGGGTATGCGTACGTTTGTGTTGTTTAGGGATCTGAAGCTCTGTACACCAGTGAGAGGAGATATAGAAAGGCCAGCAAGTCTGCCTGAAGGAAGCTGCAGAGATAGAAGAGAAGACTTAAATTGTTGGGGGGTTTGGGAGAGGAGAGAAGGAGAGTGAAAGCAAAGCCTAGAGCTGTCATCTTCATACAGGAGGCCTGCTGTTGTAGAGAGGGAGTGAAGGATTGCGAGAGTGGAGAAGGGAGAGAGAAGAAGCAGATTTCCAAAGAGAGGGATTACAGCCAAAGTGAGGTAGCGAGGGATGGAGAGAAGAAGGAGGCAGATTTCCAAAATAGGCAGGAGAGAGAAAAAGGGATGAAAGAGAGAGAGAGGCAGGCAGAGAACCAGAGATGAGAGAGAGAGAGAGAGAGAGAGAGAGAGAGAGAGAGAGAGAGAGAGAGAGAGGCAGGCAGGCAGAGAACCAGAGATGAGAGAGAGAGAGAGAGGCAGGCAGAGAACCAGAGATGAGAGAGAGGCAGGCAGAGAACCAGAGATGAGAGAGAGAGAGAGGCAGGCAGAGAACCAGAGATGAGAGAGAGAGAGAGGCAGGCAGAGAACCAGAGATGAGAGAGAGAGAGAGGCAGGCAGAGAACCAGAGATGAGAGAGAGAGAGAGGCAGGCAGAGAACCAGAGATGAGAGAGAGAGAGAGGCAGGCAGAGAACCAGAGATGAGAGAGAGAGAGAGGCAGGCAGAGAACCAGAGATGAGAGAGAGAGAGAGGCAGGCAGAGAACCAGAGATGAGAGAGAGAGAGAGGCAGGCAGAGAACCAGAGATGAGAGAGAGAGAGAGGCAGGCAGAGAACCAGAGATGAGAGAGAGAGAGAGGCAGGCAGAGAACCAGAGATGAGAGAGGCAGGCAGAGAACCAGAGATGAGAGAGAGAGAGAGGGATGGCAGAAAGAGAAGGAGCCTAGAGACTGCAGGGGAGGATGGAGGGCTGAGGGAAGCAGATTTCCTCCGTCGTTCCTCTCACCTCTGCTATCTGTGAAAAGCAGTGTGAGCATGTGTGTGTAAAACAAAGCTCCCTCAGGTCATTCTCGTAGATTTGATGTGTGTGGCCTCACCATTCTCCCTCACCTTCCATCCCTCGGCCGCCACCATCAGTCTCCCCCATACTCCCCTCCCTCATTCCTCTCCTTTCTTTACCTAGCACTCCCCCTTTCTCCACTGTCCCCTGCAATCTTCTCCCTCCCCCTCTTCCCCTTTTTCCCTCATCTACATTTATCCTCCCCCAATGCTCCATTCCCTCCCCCATCAGACCCACCTATCCCTCTCCTCTCCTGATGTCCCTGGACAGGACAGCAGCGAACTGCCTCTCTCTCCACTAGTCTGAGCTGCCTCTCTCTCCACTAGTCTGAGCTGCCTCTCTCTCCACTAGTCTGAGCTGCCTCTCTCTCCACTAGTCTGAGCTGCCTCTCTCTCCACTAGTCTGAGCTGCCTCTCTCTCCACTAGTCTGAGCTGCCTCTCTCTCCACTAGTCTGAGCTGCCTCTCTCTCCACTAGTCTGAGCTGCCTCTCTCTCCACTAGTCTGAGCTGCCTCTCTCTCCACTAGTCTGAGCTGCCTCTCTCTCCACTAGTCTGAGCTGCCTCTCTCTCCACTAGTCTGAGCTGCCTCTCTCTCCACTAGTCTGAGCTGCCTCTCTCTCCACTAGTCTGAGCTGCCTCTGTCTCCCCTAGTTTGAAGCAGAGAGAGAATTCTGCAAAATATATCCTCAGTGTACAATGTAACACACCACATATTCTATGCAGAGCAGAATTGGGACGATACCCATCAATTATCAAAATCCTGAAAAGAGCCATTAAATTCGACAACCGCCTAAAAGGAAGCAATTCCCAAACCTTCCATAACAAAGCCATCACCTACAGAGAGATGAACCTGGAGAGAAGTCCCCTCAGCCAGCTGGTCCTGGGGCTCTGTTCACAAACACAAACACACCCCATAGAGCCCCAGGACTAGAACACAATTAGACCCATCCAAATCATGAGAAGACACATTGGAAAGAATTAACCAAAAACAAAGCAAGCTGAAATGCTATTTGGCCCTAAACAGAGAGTACACAGTGGCAGAATACCTGACCACTGTGACTGACCCAAACGTAAGGAAAGCTTTGACTATGTACAGACTCAGTGAACATAGCCTTGCTATTGAGAAAGGCCACCGTAGGCAGACCTGGCTCTCAAGAGAAGACAGGCTATGTGCTCACTGCCCACAAAATGAGGTGGAAACTGATCTGCACTTCCTAACCTCCTGCCAAATGTATGACCATATTGGAGAGACATGTCCCACAGATTACACAAACCCACAAAGAATTAGAAAAACAAATCCAATTTTGATAGACTGACAGATTTGTTAGGTGAAATACCATCACAGATGCAAGATTTGTAACCTGTTGCCACAAGAAAGGGACAACCAGTGAAGAACAAACACAATTGTAAATACAACCCATGATTCATTTCCCCTTTTGTACTTCAGCTATTTGAACATTGTTACAATGTAGCCATAATATATCATTCGATATGTCTAAACTCTTGCGAGTGTAATGTTTGATGTTCATTTCTGATTGTTTATTTCACTTCTGTTTACTATCCATGACACTTGCTTTGGCAATGTAAATATGTGTTTCCCATGCCAAAAAAGTCCACTGAACCAGAGAGAGAGAAACAGAGAGATTTTGGTTTGAGGACTGGGACTCTATATAGGGCTGATCAAATATCACGTCACACCTATTCATTATGATGTAAAATGGGAAACTGATCCTAGTTCAGCACTCCTACTCTGAGACACTTTGTGACTACGGGCCCTGGTTAGTTTTACAGGTCATAATACTGTAGTAGTAGCACTGAGTATTGATAGAATCTGGTTTGAGAGTGTAGGGAGGATGGACAGACGGAAAACAAAAGTAGCAGTATGTGAGCTTTCTCAGGTCAGTATTGGTTCCTTTCTCAGGTCAGTACTGGTTCCTTTCTCAGGTCAGTAATGGTTCCTTTCTCAGGTCAGTACTGGTTCCTTTCTCAGGTCAGTATTGGTTCCTTTCTCAGGTCAGTATTGGTTCCTTTCTCAGGTCAGTATTGGTTCCTTTCTCAGGTCAGTAATGGTTCCTTTCTCAGGTCAGTATTGGTTCCTTTCTCAGGTCAGTATTGGTTCCTTTCTCAGGTCAGTAATGGTTCCTTTCTCAGGTCAGTATTGGTTCCTTTCTCAGGTCAGTAATGGTGTAGTCAGTATTGGTTCCTTTCTCAGGTCAGTATTGGTTCCTTTCTCAGGTCAGTAATGGTTCCTTTCTCAGGTCAGTAATGGTTCCTTTCTCAGGTCAGTAATGGTTCCTTTCTCAGGTCAGTAATGGTTCCTTTCTCAGGTCAGTAATGGTTCCTTTCTCAGGTCAGTACTGGTTCCTTTTTCAGGTCAGTACTGGTTCCTTTCTCAGGTCAGTAATGGTTCCTTTCTCAGGTCAGTAATGGTTCCTTTCTCAGGTCAGTATTGGTTCCTTTCTCAGGTCAGTATTGGTTCCTTTCTCAGGTCAGTACTGGTGTAGTCAGTATTGGTTCCTTTTTCAGGTCAGTAATGGTTCCTTTCTCAGGTCAGTATTGGTTCCTTTCTCAGGTCAGTAATGGTTCCTTTCTCAGGTCAGTACTGGTTCCTTTCTCAGGTCAGTAATGGTTCTGTCATGCAGGTGATAGAGGACCCAAAAGCGACTTAACAGAAACAGAGTTTATTCAAGTCCAAACAGGGAATAACAGAAATCCTCTAGTCTGTAGAGGGGAATAACTGGAGAAGCGGCCACAGACTGCAGGTCGCTTCGGGTAGGCGCAGGCCGTAGTGGACCGAGACACCTGCTCACACGCAGCATCTGATGAAGGCAAAAAACACGACAGGACAGGGCGAAACACAATCACAGCATGGTGAATACAAAACAAGGAACCGACGGGACAGGAACGGAACACAAAGGAATAAATAGGGACTCTAATCAGGGGAAAGGATCGGGAACAGGTGTGGGAAGACTAAATGATGATTAGGGGAATAGGAACAGCTGGGAGCAGGAACGGAACGATAGAGAGAAGAGAGAGCGAGAGAGTGAGAGAGGGAGGGGGAGAGAGAGGGATAGAAGGAGGGAAAGAACCAAATAAGACCAGCAGAGGGAAACGAATAGCATGGGGAGCACAGGGACAAGACATGATAATAAATGACAAACATGACAGTACCCCCCACTCACCGAGCGCCTCCTGGCGCACTCGAGGAGGAATCCTGGCGGCAACGGAGGAAATCATCGATGAGTGAACGGTCCAGCACGTCCCCGAGACGGAACCCAACTCCTCTCCTCAGGACCGTAACCCTCCCAATCCACTAGGTATTGGTGACCCCGTCCCGAGAACGCATGTCCATGATCTTATGTACCTTGTAAATAGGTGCGCTCTCGACAAGGACGGGAGGGGGGGAGGGAAGACGAACGGGGTGCGAAGAAAGGGCTTAACACAGGAGACATGGAAGACAGGATGGACGCGACGAAGATGTCGCGGAAGAAGCAGTCGCACAGCGACAGGATTGACGACCTGGGAGACACGGAACGGACCAATGAACCGCGGAGTCAACTTACGAGAAGCTGTCGTAAGAGGAAGGTTGCGAGTGGAAAGCCACACTCTCTGGCCGCAACAATACCTTGGACTCTTAATCCTGCGTTTATTGGCGGCTCTCACCGTCTGTGCCCTGTAACGGCAAAGTGCAGACCTCACCCTCCTCCAGGTGCGCTCACAACGTTGGACAAACGCTTGAGCGGAGGGAACGCTGGACTCGGCAAGCTGGGATGAGAACAGAGGAGGCTGGTAACCCAGACTACTCTGAAACGGAGATAACCCGGTAGCAGACGAAGGAAGCGAATGTGAGCGTATTCTGCCCAGGGGAGCTGTTCTGCCCAAGACGCAGGGTTTCTGAAAGAAAGGCTGCGTAGTATGCGACCAATCGTCTGATTGGCCCTCTCTGCTTGACCGTTAGACTGGGGATGAAACCCGGAAGAGAGACTGACGGACGCACCAATCAAACGACAGAACTCCCTCCAAAACTGTGACGTGAATTGCGGGCCTCTGTCTGAAACGGCGTCTAACGGGAGGCCATGAATTCTGAATACATTCTCAATAATGATTTGTGCCGTCTCCTTAGCGGAAGGAAGTTTAGCGAGGGAATGAAATGTGCCGCCTTAGAGAACCTATCGACAACCGTCAGAATCACAGTCTTCCCCGCAGACAAAGGCAGACCGGTAATGAAGTCTAAGGCAATGTGAGACCATGGTCGAGAAGGAATGGGGAGCGGTCTGAGACGACCGGCAGGAGGAGAGTTACCCGACTTAGTCTGCGCGCAGTCCGAACAAGCAGCCACGAAACGGCGCGTGTCACGCTCCTGAGTCGGCCACCAAAAGCGCTGGCGAATAGACGCAAGAGTGCCTCGAACACCGGGATGACCAGCTAACTTGGCAGAGTGAGCCCACTGAAGAACAGCCAGACGAGTGGAAACAGGAACGAAAAGGAGGTTACTAGGACAAGCGCGCGGCGACGCAGTGTGCGTGAGTGCTTGCTTAACCTGTCTTTCAATTCCCCAGACTGTTAACCCGACAACACGCCCATAAGGAAGAATCCCCTCGGGATCAGTAGAAGCCACAGAAGAACTAAACAGACGGGATAAGGCATCAGGCTTGGTGTTCTTGCTACCCGGACGGTAAGAAATCACAAACTCGAAACGAGCGAAAAACAACGCCCAACGAGCTTGACGGGCATTAAGTCGTTTGGCAGAACGGATGTACTCAAGGTTCTTATGGTCTGTCCAAACGACAAAGGAACGGTCGCCCCCTCCAACCACTGTCGCCATTCGCCTAGGGCTAAGCGGATGGCGAGCAGTTCACGGTTACCCACATCATAGTTGCGCTCAGATGGCGACAGGCGATGAGAAAATAAGCGCAAGGATGAACCTTATCGTCAGACTGGAAGCGCTGGGATAGAATGGCTCCCACGCCTACCTCTGAAGCGTCAACCTCGACAATGAATTGTCTAGTGACGTCAGGAGTAACGAGGATAGGAGCGGACGTAAAACGTTCCTTTAGAAGATCAAAAGCTCCCTGGGCGGAACCGGACCACTTAAAACACGTCTTGACAGAAGTAAGAGCTGTGAGAGGGGCAGCAACTTGACCGAAATTACGAATGAAACGCCGATAGAAATTAGCGAAACCTAAAAAGCGCTGCAACTCGACACGTGACCTTGGAACGGGCCAATCACTGACAGCTTGGACCTTAGCGGAATCCATCTGAATGCCTTCAGCGGAAATAACGGAACCGAGAAAAGTAACGGAGGAGACATGAAAAGAGCACTTCTCAGACTTTACGTAGAGACAATTCTCTAAAAGGCGCTGTAGAACACGTCGAACGTGCTGAACATGAATCTCGAGTGACGGAGAAAAAATCAGGATATCGTCAAGATAGACAAAAACAAAAATGTTCAGCATGTCTCTCAGAACATCATTAACTAATGCCTGAAAAACAGCTGGCGCATTGGCGAGACCGAACGGCAGAACCCGGTACTCAAAATGCCCTAACGGAGTGTTAAACGCCGTTTTCCACTCGTCCCCCTCTCTGATGCGCACGAGATGGTAAGCGTTACGAAGGTCCAACTTAGTAAAGCACCTGGCTCCCTGCAGAATCTCGAAGGCTGATGACATAAGGGGAAGCGGATAACGATTCTTAACCGTTATGTCATTCAGCCCTCGATAATCCACGCAGGGCGCAGAGTACCGTCCTTCTTCTTAACAAAAAGAACCCCGCCCGGCCGGAGAAGAAGAAGGCACTATGGTACCGGCGTCAAGAGACACAGACAAATAATCCTCGAGAGCCTTACGTTCGGGAGCCGACAGAGAGTATAGTCTACCTCGAGGAGGAGTGGTCCCCGGAAGGAGATCAATACTACAATCATACGACCGGTGAGGAGGAAGGGAGTTGGCTCGGGACCGACTGAAGACCGTGCGCAGATCATGATATTCCTCCGGCACTCCTGTCAAATCGCCAGGTTCCTCCTGAGAAGTAGGGACAGAAGAAACGGGAGGGATGGCAGACATTAAACACTTCACATGACAAGAAACGTTCCAGGATAGGATAGAATTACTAGACCAATTAATAGAAGGATTATGACATACTAGCCAGGGATGACCCAAAACAACAGGTGTAAACGGTGAACGGAAAATCAAAAAAGAAATAGTCTCACTGTGGTTACCAGATACTGTGAGAGTTAAAGGTAGTGTCTCAAATTTGATACTGGGAAGATGACTACCATCTAAGGCAAACATGGGCGTAGGCCTGTCTAACGGTCTGAAAGGAATGTTATGTTTCCGAACCCATGCTTCGTCCATGAAACAACCCTCAGCCCCAGAGTCAATCAAGGCACTGCATGTAGCACCCGAACCGGTCCAGCGTAGATGGACCGACATAGTAGTACAAGATCTAGATGAAGGGACCTGAGTAGTAGCGCTCACCAGTAGCCCTCCGCTTACTGATGGGCTCTGGCCTCCTACGGGACATGAATTAACAAAATGTCCAGCAACTCCGCAATAGAGGCACAGGCGGTTGGTGATCCTCCGTTCCCTCTCCTTAGTCGAGATGCGAATCCTCCCAGCTGCATGGGCTCAGTCTCGAAGCCAGAGGAGGGAGATGGTTGCGATGCGGAGCAGGGAAACACCGTTGATGCGAGCTCTCTTCCACGAGCCCGGTGACGAAGATCTACCCGTCGTTCTATGCGGATGGCGAGAGCAATCAAAGAGTCCACATCTGATGGAACCTCCCGGGAGAGAATCTCATCCTTAACCACTGCGTGGAGTCCCTCCAGAAAACGAGCGAGCAGCGCCGGCTCGTTCCACTCACTAGAGGCAGCAAGAGTGCGAAACTCAATAGAATAATCCGTTATGGACCGTTCACCTTGGCATAAGGAAGCCAGGGCCCTAGAAGCCTCCCTACCAAAAACTGAACGGTCAAAAACCCGAATCATCTCCTCTTTAAAGTTCTGGAATCTGTTAGAGCAATCAGCCCTTGCCTCCCAGATAGCTGTGCCCCATTCTCGAGCCCGGCCAGTAAGGAGTGAAATGACGTAAGCAACCCGAGCTCTCTCTCTAGAGTATGTGTTGGGTTGGAGAGAGAACACAATCTCACACTGCGTGAGAAAGGAGCGGCACTCAGTGGGCTGCCCGGAGTAGCAAGGTGGGTTATTAACCCTAGGTTCTGGAGGCTCGGCAGGCCAGGAAGTAACAGGTGGCACGAGACGTAGACTCTGGAACTGTCCAGAGAGGTCGGAAACCTGAGCGGCCAGGTTCTCCACGGCATGGCGAGCAGCAGACAATTCCTGCTCGTGTCTGCCGAGCATGGCTCCTTGGATCTCGACGGCAGTGTAACGAGCGTCTGAAGTCGCTGGGTCCATTCCTTGGTCGGTTCCTTCTGTCATGCAGGTGATAGAGGACCCAAAAGCGACTTAACAGAAACAGAGTTTATTCAAGTCCAAACAGGGAATAACAGAAATCCTCTAGTCTGTAGAGGGGAATAACTGGAGAAGCGGCCACAGACTGCAGGTCGCTTCGGGTAGGCGCAGGCCGTAGTGGACCGAGACACCTGCTCACACGCAGCATCTGATGAAGGCAAAAAACACGACAGGACAGGGCGAAACACAATCACAGCATGGTGAATACAAAACAAGGAACCGACGGGACAGGAACGGAACACAAAGGAATAAATAGGGACTCTAATCAGGGGAAAGGATCGGGAACAGGTGTGGGAAGACTAAATGATGATCAGGGGAATAGGAACAGCTGGGAGCAGGAACGGAACGATAGAGAGAAGAGAGAGCGAGAGAGTGAGAGAGGGAGGGGGAGAGAGAGGGATAGAAGGAGGGAAAGAACCAAATAAGACCAGCAGAGGGAAACGAATAGCATGGGGAGCACAGGGACAAGACATGATAATAAATGACAAACATGACAGGTTCCTTTCTCAGGTCAGTAATGGTTCCTTTCTCAGGTCAGTATTGGTTCCTTTCTCAGGTCAGTAATGGTTCCTTTCTCAGGTCAGTATAGGTTCCTTTCTCGGGTCAGTATTGGCGTAGTCAGTATTGGTTCCTTTCTCAGGTCAGTATTGGTTCCTTTCTCAGGTCAGTAATGGCGTAGTCAGTATTGGTTCCTTTCTCAGGTCAGTATTGGTTCCTTTCTCAGGTCAGTAATGGCGTAGTCAGTATTGGTTCCTTTCTCAGGTCAGTAATGGTGTAGTCAGTATTGGTTCCTTTCTCAGGTCAGTAATGGTGTAGTCAGTATTGGTTCCTTTCTCAGGTCAGTATTGGTTCCTTTCTAAGGTCAGTAATGTTTCCTTTCTCAGGTCAGTAATGGTGTAGTCAGTATTGGTTCCTTTCTCAGGTCAGTATTGGTTCCTTTCTCAGGTCAGTATTGGTTCCTTTCTCAGGTCAGTATTGGTGCAGTTAGTATTGGTTCCTTTCTCAGCGAGGGGACTTTCCACTGGCTGCCCCTCTAGTTTGGAGACTGTCCCAGAATACATCTTGTCCATTTGTCACTTCTTATTTTTGGAAAGGACAGATAGACAGACAGTTGTATCTTTAGAGCCCAATATAGACCATGTTATTTAATACTGTATGGAGCTAGCATGTTCGGCCTAGCCTGTCAGCGCTGAGGAAAGCCCTATTTGGCCGCCTGGGTGATTTAAGAGTCACACAGTTTTCTAAGTGAAATGGAAACTGTTGGAATTGACAACACTCTATGGGCTAACATTCTGATATCTGTCCCGTCTTAATCAAACTAAAGTATTATTCTTCCAAACCCTGACCTGAAGAGATGAATCCATCTCCGCTATCTACTCTGCAGTAAATCAGAAGAAATTGTTATCATTCCTCCTCTTTCCCTGTAAAGCAATCATTCAATCTCCCCATCTCCCTAACTCTAACTCTCCCCTACCCTCAAATTCTTCCCCCCTTCCCACCACCCCAAGGCTCTCACTCAATCCCCATTTCCGTACCCCAAGCACACACCCTCCCTCCCCTGGTAGGAACCCTGCAGAGCGCACATCGGTTTGTAACCTGGGAGCTGTCAACCATGCTGCTAGCTATCCCTGTGGCAGTCAGCAATGCTTCCCTCACTCACATGCTTACCTTTCTCCCTCTCCCCCACTCTCTCTCCCTCTCCCCCACTCTCTCTCCCT
This sequence comes from Oncorhynchus gorbuscha, assembly GCF_021184085.1. Lineage (NCBI taxonomy): Eukaryota > Metazoa > Chordata > Actinopteri > Salmoniformes > Salmonidae > Oncorhynchus > Oncorhynchus gorbuscha. The sequence goes on along the minus strand of NC_060184.1, from coordinate 39,641,186 downwards.
CTCCCCCACTCTCTCTCCGTCCTCTATTTTTTTTCTCTCTTCCTCCATCCCTGGCTTGCTTGATTACCTCTCTCCGTCTCTCACTCCTATCTCTCACTCCTATTCCTTTATTCCCTCTCCATTCTCTATTCTTTCTCCCTTTCTCCACTCCTGGCATGCTCAGTCACCTCTCTCCATCTCTCACTCCTTTATTCTTTCTCTCTCCCTCCATCCATCCACCTTGGGAAAAAAAGCCAACTATATCTATACCAGATAGTCCGATCTTGATTGCGCTGCAGCACATCTACACATATGTTATCTCAAGCAATTCATATATTATCACTGGCTTTCTTATTGACAAAGAAACACAGAGACACACCCAGGGAAGCAGGGAGACAAAGTGAGAAGCAGGGAGACACAGAGAGACAGGGACACAGACAGACAGGGAATCACAAGGTGTGTTATCCTCAGGGCAGTGCAGGTTAAGCATGTTCATTCAGTTCTCCTGGTTCTCTGGCTGGCCCTGCTGGCTTCCTGAACGTGTTGGGGATTCTAATAGGCTCTCCTGGCTGTATTGTTGCACAAATGAATATCCTCAGAGACAGACATTTTGGATTGGACAAGACATGTAAACGGAACAGATGTGGGATTGTAAAGAACGAAACCACGTGAATTCAATGTGTGAATAGATTGATAAGTGACCGAACAGATCTATGTGAAAAGACCAATAGAAATGAATAGTTGTTTGACAGATCCAGTCAAGCGTAAGCGGAGAGAGATAATTATGTTTTTTTTTTATTCTCGTAAAATCAGTGTACAAGTTGCACCAACCAGCTGAATTACCATTGTAGTTTGCGAAAAGAAAAGTTTAACATTAATCCACCGAGCGGAGAGCCTTGTGTTGCAGTAGTGCCCGAGGGCACTGTGCCCCACCGTGGAGCTTCATCCTGGGGCCCCGCTGTTCCACGAGGCCGTCCTGCGGAGCTTCATCCTCTTAAAGACACTTCAAAGGCAGGTTTTTACAGGCAGGATGGGAAGTTGAACTCTGACCCCCCCCCTCCCCCACAAACACACACTAGTTGATCGAATCTGAGGGGGAGGGGGAGGAGAGGGGAGAGAATGCGTGATAAGAAAGAGGAGGGGGAGAGAGATCGGGAGAGAAGGATGGAGAAAAGAGGCTGGTGAATGTCTCCATCACCTCCGTGAAAGGCAACGAACGTTGTTAAGGGAGTGTAGAGTAAAGAGCTCCTTTAGTGCTCCTCATTTGGAGATGTCCATAGAAGCAAAGCAGGTATGTCTATTACATCTGCATTGTCTTGTAACTCTTCCCTCAGCGGCCAGTTTATGAGGTACATCCATCTAGTTCCAGGTCAGAGCCCCCCCCCCCCTTCCTGCCTCCAGAACAGCCTGAATTCTTGAGGGCATGGCATTCAGTCATTGCTTAATTGGTATCAGGGGACGTAACGTGTGCCAGGAAAACATTCCCTACACCAGTACACCACTGCCAACAGCCTGTACTGTTGACATCAGGCAGGATGGGCCAAATCCTGACTCTGCCATCAGCATGACGCTAGAGGAAGTGGGATTCGTTGGACCAGACATTGGTTTTCCACTCCTCAATTGTCCAGTGTTGGTGATCGTGTGCCCACTGGAGCAGTTTCTTCTTGTTTTTAGCTGATAGGAGTGGAACCCGGTGTGGTCCTCTGTGACAATGACTGATGAGGTGTGCATTCTGAGATGCCGTTCTGCACACCACTGTTGTACTGGCCGTTATTTGTCTGTTTGTGGCCCGCCTGGTAGCTTGCACGATTCTTGCCGTTCTCATTCTACCTCTCTCGTCAACGAGCTGTTTTCGCCATCAGCCACTGACTGGATGTTTTTTGTTTGTCGCACCATTCTCGGTAAACCTTGGTGCGCAGGAGGGATGGCCGTTTCTGAGAGACTGGATCCGGCGTGCCAGGCACCGACGATCACACTGGACCACGCTCAATGTTCAGTTACAGTAACTGAATGCCTCGATGCCTGCCTGCCTACTTTATATAGCCACGTGACACACCGTCTGTAGGAACGATCCATTTTTTGTGAACGGGGCGGTGTACCTAATAAACTGTGTTTATGGTTGGTCGTTTCTGCATGTGTCAGTCATTTGTTTATGCCTATGGAACCTGATCAAAAGTATTACACTATAGGGAGAGAGAGAGAGAAATAGTCATTGCACATTCTTTGAGAGTGAAAGAGTGACCCCATGGATCACCAGCCTGATGTAATGTTGACTGCTATGAGTGGAGGTTCAGACTCCCAAATGGCACCCTATTCCCTACAAATGTGCACTATTTTTAACCAGGAACCGTAGAGTGGAGGGCTCTGGTTAAAAGTAGTGCACTATGTAGGGAATAGTGTGCTATTTTGGGACGCAGAGGGCGTTTAACACAATCATAATACAGCTCGTTTCAAAGACACCATTTTAGCAAATTATGATGATAGAAAGGTAGGCTCCTTCCTTCGCTCCTTCTCTCTCTTCTCGCCATTTGACTTGGCAGTGGCTTGGTACAGAGAGGCCAAAGTTGAGGCTACGTGGACTCTGTGACGGCTGCATCTCGTTCTTGTGACGTTGGTCAGTGAAAGAAAATGACTTGTGATACTTCTGTACCCTGCTTTCCACCAATCACAATTGTCATTTCTGACCCCAAAGAAATATCTCCATGGTTATTTGTAGTGTGGAAGGATACATGATTAGATTTTATGGGATTTGATTTACTTTCAATTGATGTTTGCTTTACCTACCTTAAATGAGCTCATTGTAAATCACTTTGCATAAGAACATCTTCTAAGTCACAAAAATGTATATTTAATTGTGTGGGCACCTGTTATTTGAATCACTTGTCCATGTCAGCCTGCCTTCAATGCCTCAACAGTATGTACTGTGAATATTTCAGTGCTCCCATTTTGAGTAACATCCCGATGCTTTCAGCCTAGCTAAGACTGTGTGGTCTTCTGTTGCCTCCATGGAACATGGAACTCTAAAATGGAACATGGAACTGAAAAGGGCCTCGCCCGACTCTAGTGTATCAATAATGGATTGTAAGTGCGGTCTAGACCTCCATTTGGAGTGGTGGTGCAGTGGTATTTAAGATGTGGTTAGTGAGAGCCCTGGTGGGGAGAGGCATATTTAAATCATAATGTGGTTCCTATCTCATGTCCTCCTTTCACTAACAAGGCCTGAGAGGAGAGGGGAGGGAAAGTTGGAGAAATAGAGAGAGAGAGAGTAGAGATGGAGAGAGCGATATGTGCTTCGTTGAAAGTAAAGGCTTGGGTCTGTAATGGTTTGCCCCATTGACCTCCAGCCATCCAGCTGAGCTAACATACACAAACATGTGCACTCGCTTACTCACCATGTCATTAGCACAACACTGTCCAACAAGTACAGATGGCATGTGGAGAAGACAACGGAATGGTTTAATAATATAAGCCATTTAGCAGACGCTTTTATCCTAAGCGACTTACAGACTTGCTTGCTAAGTATGGGTGGTCCCGGGAATCAAACCCACTACCCTGGCGTTACAAGTGCCACGCTCTACCAAGTGAGCTACAAAGAACCACATCAAAAGTAGAAAGAGATTAGACAAAGCGAGAGAGAGAACTGGCGAGAGACCAGGAAGCCTACATTATTTCGTTGGTTTTAGAACAGCAACAGTTGTTGGTGTCAAGTGCAACAGTGGGTGGTGTTGATAACTGTGCAGGTGATGAGAAGACTGGATCCAGAGTTTTGAGTGCTATAACATGTTACCTGCACGAACAGCCCTATTAGATTGAGGAGCACCGGCATAACCCTGGCACAAAACATTAACTCCTTTAACGGACAAATTCACTTTTTATAACCCCCACTTGGTTTGGAGAAACTTACCCCACCAGCGATATACTTCCTCGTGCTGTAGTTGCAGTTGCACAGATAAAACAAGAACGAAGGCTCCAAATATGTCCTTTTAGAAATGGCAACGCTCTCAGTATGCAGGTCTTTAGATGTTGTTCACGTTAAATTGTGTCATTTCAAGCTTGATCGGCAACGTTCCGTGTGCGTGCATGTGCAGGCTTTATGTCACCACAATGGGAATAAGAAAGCACATGCGCACTCGCACACGGAGAAGTATCGCTCAAGTCAAAACGAAATGGAATGAAACATTGCAGATGAAGTAAAAAATGACACAATTTCAATTTCTGAACACTTCTATAACATTTAATTAACATAAAAAAGTTGTATTAGAAGACCGCCGAGGTCGGTCCCTCCCCTTGTTCGGGCGGCGTTCGGCGGTCGACGTCACCGGTCTTTTAGCCATCGCCGATCCACCGTTCATTTTCCATTTGTTTTGTCTTGTTTATTCCCGCACACCTGGTTTACATTCCTTCAATAATCGTCTTGCATATAACCCTCTGTTTCCCCCGTGTCTGTGTGTGGAATTGTTATATGTGTACTCCAGGCTGGTTTGTCCCCGAGTTATTGTAACACGTGTGTGTTTAGTTTTCTGACTACCATGTTTTTGTTCGCCTCAATAAAGGGCTCCGTTTGCTACCCATTTCTGCTCTCCTGCGTCTGACTTCCTTGCAGCCAGTTACACACTCCTTTACAGTTACAAATAGGTTAACTTGTCCTTTAAACAGGTAGCCTAGCGTATAAGATAAAGTATTTTGTATTTAAACAGTGATAACATGTTTGAAAGTCAATACTGTTGCCCAATATACACAACAATGACCAACAATTAACACGTTCATCAAAACAAAGACAACATTTGCATATTAACATTAGCGTTTGTAATAAACAATGAAAACACCCCGAAATGGGAGAAACCAAATAACCAGAGGCGGGAAACCTGTGGATAAAGTCGTGAGCTTGACTGGCACGTGTACCCCTCATAGTGTATTCATTCTGCCGGTTCTGTTGCAAAACGCTTCTTCAACAGAAGCAAGTGGAACAAAATGGGGAGGGAAGTACCTGAATTTGTCCAGTAGAAACATTTTGCGACTGTTAGGCGGAATGAATACTCTCCAGTATTGGTGTTACCGATCGAAGAGAAGACAAATAGCATTTATTTCTAAACACAGTAGGCCTAAGTGATAGGTTACTATTACCAGACTGGCGTCTGGTCTATTCACGATGCCAAGCACAGTGTTAACAATTGTGAAGAAATACACAATACAAAGCAAGTGTTGTTTGTAACAAAAAAAAATAGTGTTTGTGTGAGGAGAGAAGGAGGGAAGTAGCCGTTGAGTCGATAGCTCACAGGTACATCTTCACTGTGTGTGTGTGGATGAGTTTGTGTCTGTGGATGAGTTTGTGTCTGTGTGAGTGTGTGAATCCTCTTTTTGGCAGGATTTCAGTCCACCTGGGGAGATTTGTAGCCTACTTATGGTCAAATTGCACACGCCAGTGTGTTATTGTAAGACAGTGAGTGTTAGTGTTTCTAGGCTGGCTGACACGCATACAGTACAACCGTATCCTCTCTAAATGAATCCCCTGCGTGTTTCCTAACCACTACCCTACACACACACACACACACACACACACACACACACACACACACACACACACACACACACACACACACACACACACACACACACACACACACACACACACACACACACACACACACACACACACACACACACACACACACACACACACTGTTCTGTTATGTTCTGTACTATCAGTGTATATGACTCTGGGCTAAACCAGGGCTGTCAATCATTGTCGGTAGACTATGCTATCGTAATATATCGCCCAACCCTAGTTTACTGGGACACGAAAACACTCGACACGATGAGCAGTGGTTAGGGTATGGTTGAGATAACAAATAAAGGAACACCTTCATAATTTTGAGTTGCCCTCAGAACAGCCTCAATTGGATTCTGGGTTTGAGTCCAAGCTCTGTCGCAGCTGGCCGTGACTGAGAGACCCATGGGGTGGCGCATAATTGGCCCAGCGTCGTCCGGTTTAGGGGAGGGTTTGGCCGGCAGGGATGTCCTTGTCCCATTGCGCACTAGAAACTACCGTGGCGGGCCGGGCGCAGTACGCCCTGACACGGTCGCCAGGTGTACGGTGTTTCCTCCGACACATTGGTGCGGCTGGCGCCTGGGTTAAGCGAGCATTGCGTCAAGAAGCTGTGCAGCTTGGCTGGGTTGTGTTTCGGAGGACGCATGGCTCTCGACCTTCACCTTTCCCGTCTCCGTATAGGAGTTGCAGCGATGAGACAAGAATGTAACTACCAATTAGATACCAGGAAAATGGGTAGGAAAAGGAATTTTTCAAAAGGTTTAAAAAATGAACAGCCTCAATTGGACTCTAAAGGTGTGTGTGTGTGTGTGTATGCGAGGCGTCAAACGTTTTCCACAGGGATACTGGCCCATGTAGACTCCAATGCTTCCCACTGTTGTGTCAAGTCGGCTGGATGTCCTTTGGGTGGTGGACCATTCTTGACACACCCGGGAAACCGTTGAGGGTGAAAAACCCAGCAGCGTCGCAGTTCTACACACTCAAACCGGTGCGCCTGTCACCGACTACCACACCCCGTTCAAAGGCACTTCTATCTTTTGTCTTGCCCATCCACCCTCTGAATGGCACGCGGACACAATCCACGTCTCAATTGTCTCAAGGCTTCAAAATCCTTCTTTAACCCGTCTCCTCCCCTTCATCTACACTGACAGAAGTGGATTTAACAGGTGACATCAATAAGGGAGCATAGCTGTCATCTGGATTGTCATCAGTCTGTGTCATGGGGAAGAGCAGGTGTTCCTAAAGAGTTGGGCCAGGTCTGCTATGTTCGCGCCCATATAGACCTTTTTGTTTTTGAAAATGTTGTTGATGCCTGCCTCTGTTCATTAGCACTCAGAAACGGCTATTGGAGGAGAAACGGAATCTCCCCGCTCGTTGGCCTAACTCTCTCTCTCTATATATATGGATCTGGCTCAGCCTATTTGAATTTGACTGGGGTCCGCGCAGAACAGAGTCTCGCAGCACACAGCAGGGCAGCACACAAGTGACATTCCGAGTAATTTGCCGATTCCTCTTTGCCTATTTTAATACATATGTTCTGTATAGAAGGCAGGAGTGGAATGTAGGCCATACAGAGTGGAGAATTGCACCAAAACAGAGCAAAATGTCCAGTCAGATAACATTGTTCCTCTCTCTCTCTCTCTCTCTCTCTCTCTCTCTCTCTCTCTCTCTCTCTCTCTCTCTCTCTCTCTCTCTGTCAGATGCACGGGCCTTAAGCGCTCCACACAGTCTATCTTACGGAGCTTCGTTTGCAAAGCTCTCTATGCGGTTTGTGTGTTGAATGAGTGGAACGCGATGGAAATGGGGCTCCTTAGCTCTATGTGCGTAGACTGTGAAATCACGGTGGAGAGCCCTTTAGGCTCTAGCACAGTGGTGTAGTGCGGGCTATACCCACTTTTTGCTCAGTGGGCATTGCGTATACTCTGATCTGCATGCCCATTGATGCATACTGTATCAAAGTAGTGTAGCGGAGGTACCAATGCTGTATTGTAATAGAGAAGTAATGCAGGAAGCAGGCTACACAATGGTCAAGCACGTGAAATATTTGCATGCGTGCCTTGAGTGTAATATCGCAGCAAGAGTGCGCAGCTCTCCACTGGTTGTCACATGGGAGGAGCTCACAGAGTAACGACATCGGTAGCCAGTGGTGTACTTAAGAGAGAACTTTCAACTTGTGATATCTACCTATAAATGCAACAACTGGGTATTGAAAAGGTTTGGTCCGAAGTCTTGGTTGAATCTTTGCGATGTGCGATTCAGCCATAATGCAGTGTTTGAATAAACATTTCTAAAGGCTTTCCCAAAAAACCTTCCCAATTAAATGTTGACTGCAAAGTAGGCCTGCCTGGCAGAGTGATTTTAGGATGATTTGTATCAATTAAGAGGGCAAACTCTGCCATTACATCGTGTACACTGCAGGCCTACATTGTACAGTACAGAAAGACCGCCAGCCAAATGTACTCTTGCCAGGTGTCCAATTGAGTTAAAGGGCAACTACACTCTCAGACATGCAAAATGGTCTCCTGATGTGCTTTAATCATTCTTGTGGAATTATAACATCTGACTATTGTTGTTTTTCTATTTAAAAAATAAATACATTTTGTTGAGAGTGAAACCTGAAATAGGGTGCCTATCCTGTTTGGGTAATTTTGCGCAATAATCTGAGTATGCTCACTGTTTATAACAGACGCTCCTTAACTATCTTGTGTCTAGCTTATATTTTCTAAAAATGATCATGTTTCTAAAGTGTAGGTGTATTAAGAAATAAATGACACATGCGGACCGGGAAAATCCCTCGCAACCACGCGAGGTTGAAAACCAAATAGCCAATAACCTGTCCTCTTACTGTCCTATAATAAAATATTTAAGACAAGTTAAAGTTATGAACAGAAGCTTTTTCCCCCAAATATTCTAGACTAAGAAGGTGTTGTCCTAAAGTCTAAGCATAGGCTATTCTCAATCACAGCTTTATGAGAGATGTAACACACAGTTTGATTGATTTACTATTTTATGAGGCAAATAAAACTATGACTATCCTGTTCTGGAAATGGGAGACAGGTTATACTTAATGGAGTGGCCAGAAACTCACTACGGTACGACCGTTCCTCAGCAGACTGTTGCTGCTTCATCAATGTTGCAACACACACACACACACACACACACACACACACACACACACACACACACACACACACACACACACACACACACACACACACACACACACACACACACACACACACACACACACACACACACACACACACACACACACACACACACACACACTACCCTGTACCATGCTGAAGCTCCTCCACCAGAAAGGTATATTAGGAAATATTTGCCTGCACTTATCCTCTGTCCAGGCTTTCAACAACATTATCTTTCATCATGATTCATCCAGTTGTAGCATTCGATTTCACGCTATAGCCCAACGTTGGGCTATACTAATCCTTTGTATTGCATTTTTGGGGTGGCTGATAAAGGGTGATACCATTGTATATCATAATGTTTTATCGGTACATAATCAACCATACAGTCAGTGAACCCACATGTGACTGAAACGTACTCTTCTATTTCTGTTGGTTTCTTAAAGGACACTGATCTCCTGGACATCGCCTATATCAAGGACGCCAGGAACGGAAAATGCACCAAGACGCCAAAGGTATGTCAAGTCAGACCAGTGGTTTCCGCTCGGTGCTCGATTCAAATGGATTCAGATGTACTGTACATCTGTGTATCTCATTGTCTTTCCACCAAAAGCTCCATTCCAAACTCTATAACAGGGCTTTATGAGAAACCCTGGAAGAGAGACAAGCTAATCGGATAATAATGTAGTGTTATGGAGGCTATATCGGGACAGGAATAGGAGGCGGAAGAGGAAGAGAGAGACAGAGACACGGCTCTGTGTGCTATAGGGATCAGACAGGGACATTTGAATAGATCTGCATATGGATACAGAACTGGACATGTGTGTGTGTGTGTGTGTGTGGTGCTTATGTTAGGCATTATGTTGACTGTACTTCCAGTACTGTATGGCTGGTGGCTCTGACGGTCATGGTATTTTGGATAAAGGTAATTGGCCAAATGACTGTAGTCCCCTTAATAACCTTTCAAATAGCAACACATATATATATATATATATAGAGAGAGATATATATCCACGTCCACAAATTGGGAGAATATAAACATTCTTTCAAATTGACCCACATTGTAAAAGAGCCAACTTCGTCGTAGATTTGTTTTGTTATATAGAAATAACAAAACGTGCCAAAACGCTGCTGTTGTTGTTCATGTAACCAGGTCCACAATCCCGATGCTTCCACGTAGGGAAATAGCAGCTGCGAGAAGAGCCCTGGGGCTTCAGGCTCTTCGGCGTGGTAGAGTGGGAAATGTGGGGACCCGTTGTCCAAGTAGGCTACACGTAGCTATGTGTGTGGAAAACATCACAGGTAAGACATTTATACTGAACAAAAATAGAAATGCAACATGCAAAGTGTTGGCCCCATGTTTCATGAGCTGAAATACAAGATCCCAGAAATGTTCCATACACACAAAAAGCTTCTTTCTCAAATGTTGTGCACAACTTTGTTTACATCCGTTCTAGTGAGCATTTCTCCTTTGCCAAGATAATCTATCCACCTGACAGGTGGGGCCATATCAACAAACGGATTCAACAGCATGATCATTGCTCAAGTGCACCTTATGCTGGGGACAATAAGCCCAGGACCTCCTACATCAGGCTGCTTCACCTGCAGGATCGTCTAAGACCAGCCTCCTAGACAGCTGATGAAACTGTGGGTTTTCACAACCGAATCATTTTTGTTCAAACTGTCAGAAACGTCTCAGGGAAGCTCACATGCGTGCTCGTAGTCCTCAACCGGGCCTTGACCTGACTGCAGTTCAGCGTCGTTATTGACTTCAGTGAGAAAATGTTCACCTTCGATGGCCACTGGCACACTGGAGAAGTGTGCTCTTCACGGATGTACCGGGCAAATGACAGACAGTGTGTATGGCGTTGTGTGGGTGAGCGGTTTGCTGATGTCAACATTGTGAACAGAGTGCCCCATGGTGGTGGTGGGTTTGTAGTATGGGCAGGCATAAGCAACAGACAACAAACACAATTGCATTTTACCAATGGCAATTTAAATGCACAGAGATACCCTTGACGAGATCCTGAGGCCCATTGTTGTGCCATCCACCGCCATCACCTCAAGTTTCAGCATGATAATGCACAGCCCCATGTCGCAATGATCTGTACACAATTCCTGGAAGCTGAAAATGTCCCAGTTCTTCCATGGCCTGCATACTAACAAGCAGGGTTGGGGAGTAACGGATTACATGTAATCCATTACATGTAAGGGATTACAAAAACAAGTGACTGGGATCTGTTACATTACCAGCAAAAATATTGTAATCAGATTACAGATACTTTTGAAAAACTAGACGATTACTTCGAGGATTACTTTTAAATTCAGAAAGGAGGTTTGCAAAATAATGTATTTGACACTTCTGTTTTCTCAATGACATTCAAATCAGCGTTGAAAAAAGGCGCCAGTTTAAGTTTGTTCCATCTGAGCGATTCTGGCGACAAATCAGTGACCACAATGGTGACGCACCAAATGTGTTTGATGGATCACGGGAAAAGAGCAGGAATAGGCTTTTGTAGGCTACAGTCCAAGCTATGTTTTCCAATGATGCGACTGCTGTCGGCATCCAAAGATGATCCAACTTGAATAAAGGCTGGGAGGTCAGGATGACAGCAGTGGTGTCGTCTACGGTGATACGGATATCACTTATTATTGATATCTACACAGCGCATTGATGTGACTCACGCTGCTGCTCTCTCATCTAGCTATTTGCGCCTTACAGAGTGTGGTTGTTGTGGACGGCTGTTCACAAATCTGTGTGTATTTGACCCCAATAATGGTTGAATTCAAGAAGTTTAAGCTGCCTATCAATCATTGTTTTTGAAACCAGTGGACAGCCAGTGAAAAATGCACTCTCGCAACAGCTGCACAGTGCAGATCCCAGCCTATGGAATAAAAGTGGAGCTTTTATTTCTCAATCTAATTCACGCTGATAAATTGCTTTTATCCATAGGCCTAATGGACATGTTCAAACGCGCACACTTTTGATAGACTTAAAGTGGCAATCTGTAGTTGCTACATCCATTTTTGGACATAAAAATGATTTGATTCTTGAAGAATATAACTTAGAATTGCTTCATGAGCTTAGTTCAACTGTCACACTCCATGAGAGCCCAAAATATAAGCTTGTTTTTCTCCAATGTTTGTAAATGTAAACAAACACTGTATAGCCTCATAACATGGTTAAAACAATCATTTGGATATCATGATTGGTCAGTCCTTGCATCCACAACTCTCTATTAATCTGAGAGTGGTTACATTTCTCCAGGCCCATCCCTCAGCTTTTTCCCAAAACAGAGGCGGGGCGACCGTTTTGTTGTTGTTTCATCTGTGGATTTTCCCTTTAAACAGCTGCACATTATCAAGATATCAAAGTGTCACCAACAGTAAGGTAAACAATAGGCCTATAGCAAATGCAGCATATGGCATTCATTTTTCACATGTAAAATAGCTCAAAGCATGCCATTCCATGAGCGCAGCATTGATCTTTCAACTCGATTCAATGAGCCCAGTCAGTCAATAAAATCATAAACAACAGAGTTTGGTTTTTAATGTAAAGATATCATTTTATCGTATTATTATATGTGGTAGAAAGCCTACATTACTAACCCATGAAGTAAAATGTAACATCCATATATGGCCAGCTATGTAAACTTTAAATTGATTTATCCCTGGTAACATACATTTTTGTCTTCTTCTTATGCCTCTTAAGGGGAAAGTAATCTAAAAGTAACTGAATGTAATCAGATTACGTTACTGAGTTTGGTAATCCATAAATTACGTTACTGATTACAATTTTGGACAGGTAAATAGTAACTGTAACGGATTACATTTAGAAAGTAGCCTACCCAACCCTGCTCACCAGACATGTCACCTATAAGCATGTTTGGGAGGCTCTAGATCGATGTGTACGACAGCGTGTTCCAGTTCCCACCAATATACAGCAACTTCGCCATTGAAGATGAGTGGGGCAATTAGGGAGGCCCTACAAAATTAAATTTTTCTAAGTAATGAGAATGTCAGAGAGCAGGCAATGTTGAGAAAGAATCTTTATACATGTTGAAATCTTCTTAAATGTGGTTGTGTAATTGATTAAAACAAGCAGACAGCAAGGAAAATGCTTTTGAAAAATATGTATTTTTTTCTGTGAGCCAATAGAGTAACCTAGGTAACCACAAGTTGTTTTCTCCACAGGCGTGCGGGGCCACGACGTTCTATCTAATACCGACTTGGACTATTGCGAGTGTACCCATATAGGAGCAAAGCAGGAAGTAAAAGCAGGAAGTGTACCCATATAGGAGCAAAGCAGGAAGTAAAAGCAGGAAGTGTACCCATATAGGAGCAAAGCAGGAAGTAAAAGCAGGAAGTGTACCCATATAGGAGCAAAGCAGGAAGTAAAAGCAGGAAGTGTACCCATATAGGAGCAAAGCAGGAAGTAAAAGTAGGAAGTGTACCCATATAGGAGCAAAGCAGGAAGTAAAAGCAGGAAGTGTACCCATATAGGAGCAAAGCAGGAAGTGTACCCATATAGGAGCAAAGCAGGAAGTAAAAGCAGGAAGTGTACCCATCAATATGTGCTGTGATTTATTGATTCAACTCAACTGACATTACAAAAAATACATAACATTGCATAAGCCACATCAGTATACATAATTTTTCATGACGATTCTACATTACAGTGGAAATGATTGCATCACAATACCAGGCAGCCATTGCGAGTGTACCCATGAGTTTACCTGTCAAATGGCCAGGGTTAGAGGTTCCAAGCCCATTCTATTCATTGTTTTCTACAACACCTTGTCAACAAACCTTCATCACGTTGTTAATAAGAGTCCATATTAACGCAGAAACTGACTCAATCGCACGAATGCCCGGCCATCCATCAGTCAGCTGTTCGTTCCCTCATAAAAAATTCACTAGCGTTCAAAAGTTTGGGGTCACTTAGAAATGTCCTTGTTTTTGAAAGAAAAGCACATATTTAGTCCATTAAAATAATATAACCTTTATCAGAAATACAGTGTAGATTTTGTTAATGTTGTAAATGACTATTGTAGCTGGAAATGACAGATTTTTTTATTGAATATCTAAATAGGCGTACAGAAGCCCATTACCAGCTGAAAACTGTTGTTCAGATTAAAGAAGCCATAAAACTGGCCTTCTTTAGACTAATTGAGTATCTGGAGCATCAGCATTTGTGGATTCAATTACAGGCTCAAAATGGCCAGAAACAAAGACTTTCTTCTGAAACTCGTCAGTCTATTCTTGTCATGAGAAATGAAGGCTATTCCATGTGAGAAATTGCCAAGAAACTGAAGATCTCATACAACGATGTATACTACTCCCTTCACAGAACATCGCAAACTGGCGCTAACCAGAATAGAAAGAGGAGCGGGAGGCCCCGGTGCACACCTGAGCAAGAGGACAAATACAGTGTCTAGTTTGAGAAACAGACGCCTCACAAGTCCTCAACTTGCAGCTTCATTAAATAGTACCAGAAAAACACCTGTCTCAACGTCAACAGTGAAGAGGTGACTCCAGGATGCTGGCCTTCTAGGCAGAGTTCGTCTGTCCAGTGTCTGTTCTTTTGCCCATCTTAATCTTTTATTTTTTATTGGCCAGTCTGAGATATGGCCTTTTCTTTACAGAGTCGCAAAGTGTTGTCATGGCCTTGGCCTGTCTGAGTGTTGCATTCTGGCTACAGCTGCTACAAAAGGAGCAAAAGAGACTTTAACATAACGATTGTTGGCATGATTCACCCCAGTAATTGCTATGGTAAACAACAACATAAATTGTAGTATTTGGGTGGAATGTACACAAGGGCCAGACAAAACTTGTCTTCCACTTCATCCGAACCCCTCTGAAAGACACACATACATGTTGGAGAGGTCGCTCGTGGAGCAGTTGTTCCGGTGAGTTAAGTGTCTAGCTCAAGGACACAACAGCAGGCAACAGCATCTGATACCAGCTCACTTTTGTCCCCCGTCCGACCCGGGATTTGAACTGGCAACTCCCCAGTTGCTGGCTCGCCGCTCAATGGTCACTGCCCCTCTGTGATGCTCTTGTTCTAAGTGCAGAGAAGACAGACCGCTAACATTGCATACCAACACAACTGGCAGCTGTTGCTTTTGACGCCAAATAAATGTTTTGTCATGTCCAATCTCATAGGAATGTGTACACTCAGTTGGAAAACGATCTGCAACCGCCAAAGAATCTGTCAGGCATATTTGGGCACAATGTCAAGCCAAATATGGAATTCTCCACGGCTCTCTGGTCATTCATATCTCACTTTAAACGTATTACCACAACACTGCATGAATTATGGTGCACTTTGCATTTTAATTCCCTGACCAATGGCTAAATTGCATCAATTCGTCTGCATGTGTTTCTTTGCTGATAAACTGTTGTAATAATATCAGTGGCAATGGCGTCACACTGTCACCTCGGTCATCTCATTCAAATCAAATCCAATTTTGCTTCGTGAACAATAGGTGTAGACTAACAGTGAAATGCTTACTTACGGCCCTTACCAACAATCCAGAGAAAGATATAGAACAATAATAACACAAGGAATACATACACAATGAGAAACGATAACTTGGCCATATACACAGGGTACCAGTACCTCGTCGATGTGCAGGGGTAGTGAGAGACGGATTGAGACAGCTGACGGAGATGAGGGAGAGGAGAGAAAAAAACTACAAGCAATAATCAGAGTTCGTACTTGATGCTCTTCACTTACCCAAGGCCTTGTTTTGAATCCTAAATTCTGTCTTTCAGATTATCAGGGATTTTTGTGAAACCGCTTTACGGATGTGTCAGGATTTGTTGGACTATGTCATTGACTGCAGGGGGAAAATAGGATTTGTACAATTAAGTTATAATAATGAAGACGACGACACAAGGGTGTGTAATGTGTGCGGGTTTGTGTGTGTTGTTGTGTGTGTGCATGCTGGCGTGCCTGTGTGTCTGTACATGTGTGCGTGCATATGTGTGTCGGTGTGTGTGTGTGTGTGTGTCATTTTGTGAGGACCCCAGGAAAGAGCAGTTGTTGCCAAGGTAACAAGTGAAGGGGGATCAGAATAAATGTGTCTATAAACTGACTTGAAGCATGTCCCTAAAATCAATGGCAACCCTCTGTGGCCTGTGGGTCAAACGGTCCCTCAAGTTTCAGTCTGGATGGGGTTAGGGGAACAGCAATACAGGGGGGGGGGTGTATTTGTATCTCTGTGCTTCACTTTCTGCATCACAATTTCACAAGGGAAAATAAAAATGGTAAAATGAATAAGAATTCTGGGCAGCTTAGGAGAGCATACTGAGTCATTATTCTTCATACTGAGTCATTATTCTTCATACTGAGTCATTATTATTCTTTGTTTGTCATAATAGCTAAGATTCAATGGTGGTTATTGGTGAGAGTGGAGAGGGGCTCTATCCAAGGGATCGGGATGGGGTGACTGGGAGGTCATCAGACACTTCTCTGAAGAATGTGTGGGGCCTCAATTCATCCCACTTCAGTCTCTCGGTGGACCGACTCTCCCGGTGGACCGACTCTCCCGAAGTAGACCCCCACCGGACGTTATACCTTCATTTACAAGGTAATACAAACTGACCACAGTACTTAAGTGGCAGTATTCCTCCAATGTATGTACAATGACATAGCTCACAGTCTTTTGGTGCATTAGTAGAGGAGCTGGAGCTTGAAAGCCCAATAAAGGCATAGCGCCTCAACGCACAAAGAATAACTTTTCTTTATGTTTTTGTTGTGTGTTCTCTGTTAACTGTCTGCTCAGCCCACATGCTCACACACTCTATATACCTGCGTGGTCCTTCTGTAGCTCAGTTTGTAGAGCATGGCGCTTGTAACGCCAGGGTAGTGGGTTCGATCCCCGGGACCACCCATACATAGAATGTATGCACACATGACTGTAAGTCGCTTTGGATAAAAGCGTCTGCTAAATGGCATATATTATTATTATTATATACAGTATAGTGCTTTCAGAACATTTTCACACCCCTTTTTGTTGTGTTACAGCCTGCATTTAAAATGGATTAAATGTCAAAGTGTGTAACTGGCCTACACACAATACCCCATAATGTCAAAGTGTGTAACTGGCCTACACACAATACCCCATAATGTCAAAGTGTGTAACTGGCCTACACACAATACCCCATAATGTCAAAGTGTGTAACTGGCCTACACACAATACCCCATAATGTCAAAGTGTGTAACTGGCCTACACACAATACCCCATAATGTCAAAGTGTGTAACTTGCCAACACACAATACCCCATAATGTCGAAGTGTGTAACTGGCCTTCACACAATAACCCATAATGTCAAAGTGTGTAACTGGCCTACACACAATACCCCATAATGTCAAAGTGTGTAACTGGCCTTCACACAATACCCCATAATGTCAAAGTGTGTAACTGGCCTTCACACAATACCCCATAATGTCAAAGTGTGTAACTGCCCTACACACAATACCCCATAATGTCAAAGTGTGTAACTGGCCTACACACAATACCCCATAATGTCAAAGTGTGTAACTGGCCTACACACAATACCCCATAATGTCAAAGTGTGTAACTGGCCTACACACAATACCCCATAATGTCAAAGTGTGTAACTGGCCTTCACACAATACCCCATAATGTCAAAGTGTGTAACTGGCCTTCACACAATACCCCATAATGTCAAAGTGTGTAACTGGCCTTCACACAATAACCCATAATGTCAAAGTGTGTAACTGGCCTACACACAATACCCCATAATGTCAAAGTGTGTAACTGGCCTTCACACAATACCCCATAATGTCAAAGTGTATAACTGGCCTACACACAATACCCCATAATGTCAAAGTGTGTAACTGGCCTACACACAATACCCCATAATGTCAAAGTGTGTAACTGGCCTACACACAATACCCCATAATGTCAAAGTGTGTAACTGGCCTACACACAATACCCCATAATGTCAAAGTGTGTAACTGGCCTACACACAATACCCCATAATGTCAAAGTGTGTAACTGGCCTTCACACAATACCCCATAATGTCAAAGTGTGTAACTGGCCTACACACAATACCCCATAATGTCAAAGTGTGTAACTGGCCTACACACAATACCCCATAATGTCAAAGTGTGTAACTGGCCTTCACACAATACCCATAATGTCAAAGTGTGTAACTGGCCTACACACAATACCCCATAATGTCAAAGTGTGTAACTGGCCTACACACAATACCCCATAATGTCAAAGTGTGAAACTGGCCTACACACAATACCCCATAATGTCAAAGTGTGTAACTGGCCTACACACAATACCCCATAATGTCAAAGTGTGTAACTGGCCTTCACACAATACCCCATAATGTCAAAGTGTGTAACTGGCCTACACACAATACCCCATAATGTCAAAGTGTGTAACTGGCCTTCACACAATACCCATAATGTCAAAGTGTGTAACTGGCCTACACACAATACCCCATAATGTCAAAGTGTGTAACTGGCCTACACACAATACCCCATAATGTCAAAGTGTGTAACTGGCCTACACACAATACCCCATAATGTCAAAGTGTGTAACTGGCCTACACACAATACCCCATAATGTCAAAGTGTGTAACTGGCCTTCACACAATACCCATAATGTCAAAGTGTGTAACTGGCCTACACACAATACCCCATAATGTCAAAGTGTGTAACTGGCCTACACACAATACCCCATAATGTCAAAGTGTGAAACTGGCCTATACACAATACCCCATAATGTCAAAGTGTGTAACTGGCCTACACACAATACCCCATAATGTCAAAGTGTGTAACTGGCCTTCACACAATACCCCATAATGTCAAAGTGTGTAACTGGCCTACACACAATACCCCATAATGTCAAAGTGTGTAACTGGCCTACACACAATACCCCATAATGTCAAAGTGTGTAACTGGCCTTCACACAATACCCCATAATGTCAAAGTGTGTAACTGGCCTACACACAATACCCCATAATGTCAAAGTGTGTAACTGGCCTACACACAATACCCCATAATGTCAAAGTGTGTAACTGGCCTACACACAATACCCCATAATGTCAAAGTGTGTAACTGGCCTTCACACAATACCCCATAATGTCAAAGTGTGTAACTGGCCTACACACAATACCCCATAATGTCAAAGTGTGTAACTGGCCTTCACACAATACCCCATAATGTCAAAGTGTGTAACTGGCCTACACACAATACCCCATAATGTCAAAGTGTGTAACTGGCCTACACACAATACCCCATAATGTCAAAGTGTGTAACTGGCCTACACACAATACCCCATAATGTCAAAGTGTGTAACTGGCCTACACACAATACCCCATAATGTCAAAGTGTGTAACTGGCCTTCACACAATAACCCATAATGTCAAAGTGTGTAACTGGCCAACACACAATACCCCATAATGTCAAAGTGTGTAACTGGCCTTCACACAATACCCCATAATGTCAAAGTGTGTAACTGGCCTTCACACAATACCCCATAATGTCAAAGTGTGTAACTGCCCTACACACAATACCCCATAATGTCAAAGTGTGTAACTGGCCTACACACAATACCCCATAATGTCAAAGTGTGTAACTGGCCTACACACAATACCCCATAATGTCAAAGTGTGTAACTGGCCTACACACAATACCCCATAATGTCAAAGTGTGTAACTGGCCTTCACACAATACCCCATAATGTCAAAGTGTGTAACTGGCCTTCACACAATACCCCATAATGTCAAAGTGTGTAACTGGCCTTCACACAATAACCCATAATGTCAAAGTGTGTAACTGGCCTACACACAATACCCCATAATGTCAAAGTGTGTAACTGGCCTTCACACAATACCCCATAATGTCAAAGTGTATAACTGGCCTACACACAATACCCCATAATGTCAAAGTGTGTAACTGGCCTACACACAATACCCCATAATGTCAAAGTGTGTAACTGGCCTACACACAATACCCCATAATGTCAAAGTGTGTAACTGGCCTACACACAATACCCCATAATGTCAAAGTGTGTAACTGGCCTACACACAATACCCCATAATGTCAAAGTGTGTAACTGGCCTACACACAATACCCCATAATGTCAAAGTGTGTAACTGGCCTACACACAATACCCCATAATGTCAAAGTGTGTAACTGGCCTACACACAATACCCCATAATGTCAAAGTGTGTAACTGGCCTACACACAATACCCCATAATGTCAAAGTGTGTAACTGGCCTACACACAATACCCCATAATGTCAAAGTGTGTAACTGGCCTACACACAATACCCCATAATGTCAAAGTGTGTAACTGGCCTTCACACAATACCCCATAATGTCAAAGTGTGTAACTGGCCTTCACACAATACCCCATAATGTCAAAGTGTGTAACTGGCCTTCACACAATAACCCATAATGTCAAAGTGTGTAACTGGCCTACACACAATACCCCATAATGTCAAAGTGTGTAACTGGCCTTCACACAATACCCCATAATGTCAAAGTGTATAACTGGCCTACACACAATACCCCATAATGTCAAAGTGTGTAACTGGCCTACACACAATACCCCATAATGTCAAAGTGTGTAACTGGCCTACACACAATACCCCATAATGTCAAAGTGTGTAACTGGCCTACACACAATACCCCATAATGTCAAAGTGTGTAACTGGCCTACACACAATACCCCATAATGTCAAAGTGTGTAACTGGCCTACACACAATACCCCATAATGTCAAAGTGTGTAACTGGCCTACACACAATACCCCATAATGTCAAAGTGTGTAACTGGCCTACACACAATACCCCATAATGTCAAAGTGTGTAACTGGCCTACACACAATACCCCATAATGTCAAAGTGTGTAACTGGCCTTCACACAATACCCCATAATGTCAAAGTGTGTAACTGGCCTTCACACAATACCCCATAATGTCAAAGTGTGTAACTGGCCTTCACACAATACCCCATAATGTCAAAGTGTATAACTGGCCTACACACAATACCCCATAATGTCAAAGTGTGTAACTGGCCTACACACAATACCCCATAATGTCAAAGTGTGTAACTGGCCTACACACAATACCCCATAATGTCAAAGTGTGTAACTGGCCTACACACAATACCCCATAATGTCAAAGTGTGTAACTGGCCTTCACACAATACCCCATAATGTCAAAGTGTGTAACTGGCCTTCACACAATACCCCATAATGTCAAAGTGTGTAACTGGCCTTCACACAATACCCCATAATGTCAAAGTGTAATTATGTTTTTCTACATTTTTACCAATTAATTAAATATTTGAAGATTAAATGTCTTGGGTCAATAAGTATTCAATCCCTTTGTTATGGCCAGCCTAAATAAGTTCAGGAGTATTAATGTACTTAACAAGTCACATAATAAGTTGTATGGAGTCATTGTGTGTGCAATAATAGTGTGTAACATGATTTTTAAATGACTACCTCATATCTGTACCCTACACAATTATCTGTAAGGTTCCTCAGTGGAACAGTGAATTTCAAGCACAGATTCAATCACAGAGACCAGTGGAGGTTTTCCACTGCTTTGCAACAAAGGGCCCCTATTGGTAAATGGATAAAACATTTAAAAAAGCACACATTGAATATCCCTTTGAGCACTGTGACGTTATTAATTACACTTTGGATGGTGTATCAATACACCTAGTCACTACAAAGATACAGGCATCCTTCCTAACTCAGTTGCCGAAGAGGAAGGAAACCGCTCAGGGATTTCACCATGAGGCCAATAAATCAGGTTGCAAAATTGAATGGCTGTAATTGGAGAACACTGAGGATGGATCAACAACGTTGCAGTTACTTCTCAATACTAACTTAAATGACAGAGTGAAAAGTAGGAAGCCTGTACAGAATACAAATATTCCAAAACATGCATCCTGTTTGCGACAAGGCACTAAAGTAATACTGCTAACGTTGCTCATTAAAGGAAGTGCATGCTCAGTCTCCTCCTGTACTCCCTGTTCACCCATGACTGCATGGCCAAGCACGACTCCAACACCATCATTAAGTTTGCCGATGACACAACAGTGGTAGGCCTGATCACTGACAACGATGAGACAGCCTACAGGGATGAGGTCAGAGACCTGGCAGTATGGTGCCAGAATAACAACCTCTCCCTCAACATGATCAAAACAAAGGAGATGATTGTGGACTACAGAAAAAAGGGGACTGAGCACGCCCCCATTCTCATCGACTGGGCTGTAGTGGAGCAGATTGAGACCTTCAAATTCCTTGGTGTTCACATCACCAACAAACTCTCATGGTCCATACACACCAAGACAGTCGTGAAGAGGGCACGACAACGCCTATTCAGGAGACTGAAAAGATTTGGCATGGGTCCTCAGATCCTCAAAAAGTTCTACAGCTGCACCATCGAGTTGCATCACTGCCTGGTATGGCAACTGCTCGGCCTCCGACCACAAGGCACTACAGTGGGTAGTGCATACGGCCCAGAACATCACTGGGCCAAGCTTCCTGCCATCCAGGACCTCTATACCAGGCGGTGTCAGAGGAAGGCCCCAAAAAATTGCCAAGGACTCCAGCCATCATACTGTTCTCTCTGCTACCGAAGGGCAAGCAGTACCGGAGCGCCAAGTCTAGGTCCAAGAGGCTTCTTAACAGCTTCTACCCCAAGCCATAAGACTCATGAACAGGTAATCAAATGGCTACCCGGACTATTTACATTGTCCTCTCCCCCCACCATTTTCTTATGCTGCTGCTACTCTGTTTATTATCCATGTATGGTCACTTTACCTCTACCTACATGTACGTATACCAACATGGACATATTACCTCAATTACCTCGACTAACCGGTGCCCCCACACATTGACTCTGTACCGGAACCCCCTGTCTATAGCCTCCACATTGACTCTGTACCGTAACCCCCTGTATATAGCCTCCACATTGACTCTGTACCGGAACCCCCAGTCTATAGCCTCCACATTGACTCTGTACCGGAACCCCCTGTCTATAGCCTCCACATTGACTCTGTACCGTAACCCCCTATATATAGCCTCCACATTGACTCTGTACCGGAACCCCCTGTCTATAGCCTCCACATTGACTCTGTACCGGAACCTCCTGTCTATAGCCTCCACATTGACTCTGTACCGTAACCCCCTGGATATAGCCTCCACATTGACTCTGTACCGGAACCCCCTGTCTATAGCCTCCACATTGACTCTGTACCGGAACCCCCTGTCTATAGCCTCCACATTGACTCTGTACCGTAACCCCCTGTCTATAGCCTCCACATTGACTCTGTACCGTAACCCCTTGTCTATAGCCTCCACATTGACTCTGTACCGTAACCCCCTGTCTATAGCCTCCACATTGACTCTGTACCGTAACCCCCTGTCTATAGCCTCCACATTGACTCTGTACCGTAACCCCCTGTTTTTAGACTCGCTACTGATCATTTATTGTTGCTCCTTAATTCTATGTTTTTCTCTCTTAAAACTGCCTTGTTGGTTAAGGTCTTGTAAGTAAGCATTTCACTGTAAGGCCTACTACACCTGTTCTATTCGGCGCACGTGACAAATACAATTTGATTTGATTTGAAGTTTGGCAAGCAAGCAAGTATTTTAGCCAAGTAGCCTAGGACAACAAAAACTGGAAGTGTGTACTGTATGACAGAGTGATAGACCGTTCCGTCAACGTAAAAGAGAGGAGGCCGGCATTTTCATTTGTCTACATTTTTCTACATGCATGAATGCTCACGCACGCACAGACTACACACGCACACACAGAAATCAGAACTATGGACAGCCACATCATATATAACTGATGTTATTGGAGTAAATTGTTTTTGTTATCTTTTAGATGTCACTGTATAAGGCTAAACATAGGTGATTTGATGATGTCGAAATGTTGAAGTTGAAATGGGTCTGGAATAGTGGAGGCAGCTCCATTAACTTGCTTGACCACGCTGTAGGTCATGTAACTGTTTGTTACGTGCAGCAGTTTTGGCCGCCTAGCTCGTTGCGAACTGTGTGTAGACCATTTCTTCCTTACAAAGACTACATACATTTTCCAGAATTGTACATAATTTTGACATAACATTGAAGGTTGTGCAATGTAACAGCAATATTTAGACTTAGGGATGCCACCCATTCGATAAAATACAGAACAGTTCCGTATTTCACTGAAAGAATAAACGTTGTGTTTTCAAAATGATAGTTTCCGGATTTGACCATATTAATGACCAAAGGCTAGTATTTCTGTGTGTTCATTATAATTAAGTCTATGATTTGATATTTGATAGAGCAGCCTGACTGAGCGGTGGTAGGCAGCAGCAGGCTAGTAAGCATTCATTCATTCAAACAGCACTTTACTGCATTTGCCAGCAGCTTTTAGCAATGCTTGAAGCACAGTGCTGTTTTTGACTTCAAGCCTATCAACTCCTGAGATTTGACTGGCAATACTAATATGCCTATCAGAACATCCAATAGTCAAAGGTATATGAATTACAAATGGTATAGAGAGAAATAGTTGACGCATCATAATTCCTATAATAACTACAACCTAAAACTTCTTAACTGGGACTATAAGACTCATGTTAATTGGAACCACCATGCTGGTCATTTATGAACATTTGAACATCTTGGCCACGTTCTGTTATAATCTCCACCTGGCACAGCCAGAAGAGGACTGGCCACCCCACATATGCTCTCTCTAATTCTCTCTTTCTTTCTCTCTCTCGGAGGACCTGAGCCCTAGGACCGTGCCCCAGGACTACCTGACATGATGGCTCCTTGCTGTCCCCAGTCCATCTGACTGTGCTGCTGCTCCAGTTTCAACTGTTCTGCCTTATTATTATTTGACCATGCTGGTCATTTATGAACATTTGAACATCTTGGTCATGTTCTGTTATAATCTCTACCCGGCACAGCCAGAAGAGGACTGGCCACCCCACATAGCCCGGTTCCTCTCTAGGTTTCTTCCTAGGTTTTGGCCTTTCTAGGGAGTTTTTCCTAGCCACCGTGCTTTTACACCTGCATTGTTTGCTGTTTGGGGTTTTAGGCTGGGTTTCTGTACAGCACTTTGAGATATCAGCTGATGTACGAAGGGCTATATAAATAAATTTGATTTGATTTGATTTGATTTCATATGTTCTCATGTTCTGAGCAAGGAACTTAAACATTAGCTTTTTTACATGGCACATATTGCACTTTTACTTTCTTCTTTTTACACTGTGTTTTTGCATTATTGAAACCAAATTGAACATGTTTCATTATTTATTTATGTATTATATTAAGTTAAAACATTGTTCATTCAGTATTGTTGTAATTGTCATATTTGTAAAAAATCAGCCGATTTATCGGTATTGGCTTTTTTTGGTCCTCCAATAATCGGTATCCGTATCGGCGTTGAAAAATCATAATCGGTCAATGCTCAATGCTGTAATCACTGCCAAAGGTGCTTCAACAAAGTACTGAGTAAAGGGTCTGAATACTTATGTAAATGTAATATTTCAGATATTTCAATTTATTGTGGTATTGTGTGTAGATGATGAGGGGAAAAATCAATGTAATCCATTTTAGAATAAGGCTGCACCATAACAATATGTGGAAAATGTCAAGGGATCTGAATACTTTCCAAAGGCACTGTATCTGTTTTTCCACATTCATTGATTGATTCATCTTATGCTACTGAAATATAAATACTTACTGAAGTGGTTGTTCCAGTTTAGATGCTTTAGGTCGTCTCATATTGTGTTACTCTTCCCAAACCTGGGAGTCATTCTGAATGGAGGTCAATATATATTTCAAATCAATCATTCAATAAAATGTATTTATACATCACCAGATGTCACAAAATGCTTATACAGAAGCCCAGTCTAAAACCCCAAAGTGCATGCAATGCAGATGTAGAGGCACGGTGGCTAGGACAAAAATCCCTAGAAAGGCATGAACCTAGGAAGAAACCTAGAGAGAAACCAGTCTCTGAAGGGTGGTCATTTCTCTTCTGGGTGTGACAGGTGGAGATTATAAGATTACATGGCCATTAAGGCCAGATCGTTCTTCGAGATGTTCAAACGTACATAGATGACCAGCAGGGTCCAATAATAATCACAGTGGTTGTAGAGGGTGCAACAGGTCAGCACCTCAGGAGTAAATGTCAGTTGGCTTTTCATAGCCGAGCATTCAGTGGTCGAGACAGCAGGTGTAGTAGAGTGGGAGGGAAAGAGAGAGGGGTGGGAAGAGAGGGAAAGGGAGACAGCAGGTGTAGTAGAGTGGGAGGGAAAGAGAGAGGGGTGGGAAGAGAGGGAAAGGGAGACGGCAGGTGTAGTAGAGTGGGAGGGAAAGAGAGAGGGGTGGGAAGAGAGGGAAAGGGAGACGGCAGGTGTAGTAGAGTGGGAGGGAAAGGGAGAGGGGTGGGAAGAGAGAGGGGTGGGAAGAGAGGGAAAGGGAGACGGCAGGTCCGTCAAGGTAGCACGGCCGGTGAACAGGTCAGGGTTCCATAGCCAAAGGCAAAATAGCAGAAACTAGATCAGCAGCATGACCAGGTAGAATGGGGACAGCCAGGAGTTGTTAGGCCAGTCCTGAGGCATGGTCTTATGGCTCAGGTCCTCCAGGGAGGGGGGGGGGAGAAAGAGAGAGAGAGTGAGAGAGATGAGAGAATTAGAGGGTGCATAAGTTCACACAGGACACCGGATAAGACAGTAGAATTACGCCGGATAGGACAGACTGACCCTATTCTATTGCAGCATAGATACTGGAGACGGGTGGTTGTGGCACACTGTGGCCCCGTCCGACGACACCCCCGGACAGGGCCAACCAGGCAGGATATAACCCCACCCACTTTGCCAAAGCACAGCCCCCACACCACTAGAGGGATATCACCACCAACATACTACCCTGAGACAAGGCTGTGTATAGCCCAGAAAGATCTTCCCTACTGCACGAGCCCGAGGGGGCGCAAAGATCACGTCAGTGACTCAGCTCACTCAAGTCGAGTATAGCGAAAAGAGCCTGGCACGACGTGACACACTCCTCCTAGGGACGGCATGGGAGAACACTATTAAGCCAGTGACTCAGCCCCCATAATATGGTCCGAGGCAGAGAATCCCAGTGTAGAGAGGGGAGCCGGCTGCTCTCCAGTGCCTTGCCGTTCACCTTCGCAACCCCTGGGCCAGGCTACACTCAATCAATGGACCTCCTTCAGTAAAGACGTAAAAGTTGAGACCGAGTCCGCGTCTCTCACACGGATAGGCAGACCATTCCATAAGAATGGAAAAGGAGAAAACCTTGACTCCAGCTGTTTTTGCTTAGAAATTCTAGAGACAATAAGGAGGCCTGCGCCTTGTCACTGTAGCGTACGTGTAGGTATGTACGGCAGGACAAAGATAGGTCCACAGAGACTAAATGATATCTGTGCGACATATAAGATCTAAACCAGGCAAGAACTTGTCCGTGTTGACCAATTAGGGTTTCCAATCTCTCCAAAAGAATGTGGTGATCGATGACGTCAAAAGTGGCACTAAGGTCTCGGAGCACGAGGACAGGTGCAGAGCCTTGATCTGAAGCCATTAACAGGTTGTTTACCACCTTCACGAGTACAGTCTGAGTACTATGATGGGGTCTAAAACCAGACTGGAGCGTTTCGTATACATTATTCGTCTTCAAGACGTCAATGCTGCGCAACAGCTTTTTCTAAAATGTTTGAGACAAATAGGGAGATTCGATACAGGCCCCGCTATCACCCAGAAGGTGAGGTCAGTACAGGTGCATCAAAACTGGGACCGAGAGACTGAAAAACAGCTTCTACCTAAAACGCCATCAGACTGTTAAATAGCCATCACTAGCACAATAGAGGCTGCTGCCCTATAGACTTGAAATCAATAATAATAATAATAATAATAATAATAATAATAATAATAATTGCATTACTCATGTTATATGTACAGTACAGTTGAAGTCGGAAGTTTACATACACTTAGGTTGGAGTCATTAGAACTCGTTTTTCAACCACTCCACAAAATTCTTGTTAACAAAATACAGTCGGTTAGGACATCTACTTTGTGACACAAGTCATATTTCCAACAATTGTTTACAGATAGATTATTTCACTTATAATTCACTGCATCACAATTCCAGTCGGTCAGAAGTTTACATACACAATGTTGACTGTGCCTTTAGACAGATTGGAAAATTCCAGAAAATTATGTCATGGCTTTAGAAGCTTCTGATGGGCTAATTGACATCATTTGAGTCAATTGGAGATGTACCTGTGGATGTATTTCAAGGCCTACATTCAAACTCAGTGCCTCTTTGCTTGACATCATGGGAAAATCAAAAGAATCAGCAAGACGGAGCTGCTCTTCCTCCCGGGGAAGGACTGCCCGTTCCATGATCTCGCCATCACGGTTGACAACTCCATTGTGTCCTCCTCCCAGAGCGCTAAGAACCTTGGCGTGATCCTGGACAACAAACTGTCGTTCTCAACTAACATCAAGGCGGTGGCCCGTTCCTGTAGGTTCATGCTCTACAACATCCGCAGAGTACGACCCTGCCTCACACAGGAAGCGGCGCAGGTCCTAATCCAGGCACTTGTCATCTCCCGTCTGGATTACTGCAACTCGCTGTTGGCTGGGCTCCCTGCCTGTGCCATTAAACCCCTACAACTCATCCAGAACGCCGCAGCCCGTCTAGTGTTCAACCTTCCCAAGTTCTCTCACGTCACCCCGCTCCTCTGCTCTCTCCACTGGCTTCCAGTTGAAGCTCGCATCCGCTACAAGACCATGGTGCTTGCCTACGGAGCTGTGAGGGGAACGGCACCTCAGTACCTCCAGGCTCTGATCAGGCCCTACACCCAAATAAGGGCACTGCGTTCATCCACCTCTGGCCTGCTCGCCTCCCTACCACTGAGGAAGTACAGTTCCCGCTCAGCTCAGTCAAAACTGTTCGCTGCTCTGGCTCCCCAATGGTGGAACAAACTCCCTCACGACGCCAGGACAGCGGAGTCAATCACCACCTTCCGGAGACACCTGAAACCCCACCTCTTTAAGGAATACCTAGGATAGGATAAAGTAATCCTTCTCACCCCCCCCTTAAAATATTTAGATGCACTATTGTAAAGTGGTTGTTCCACTGGATGTCATAAGGTGAATGCACCAATTTGTAAGTCGCTCTGGATAAGAGCGTCTGCTAAATGACTTAAATGTAAATGTAAGACCTCAGAAAAAACTGTAGACCTCCACAAGTCTGGTTCATCCTGGGGAGCAATTTCCAAATGCCTGAAGGTACCAAGTTCATCTGTACAAACAATAGTATGCAAGTATAAACACCGCCATAAAAAAAACAGACTACGGTTTGCAACTGCACATGGGGACAAAGTTTGTACTTTTTGGAGAAATGTCCTCTGGTCTGAGGAAACAAAAATAGAACTGTATGGCCATAATGACCATCATTATGTTTGGAGGAAAAACAGGGAGATGCTTGCAAGCCGAAGAACACCATCCCAACCGTGAAGCAAGGGAGTGGCAGCATCATGTTTTGGGGGTGCTTTGCTGCAGGAGAGTGCAACTGTATATATAATGTATATGATGTATTCTGTCCTATTCTACTGTACCTTTTTTATGCAGCTCTGACATTGCTCGTCCAAATATTTATATATTCTTAATTCCATTCCTTTACATTAGATTGCGTGTATTGTTAGATATTACTTCTTAAATATTACTGCACTGTCGGAGATGGAAACACAACATAACCTCTGCTAAAGACGTGTCGGTGACAAATACAATTTGATTTGAATGATTTGGACTTGATTTGATGGAGTTTGGTACACACCCGCAGGATAATAAGCCATTTATTATGTTCAACATACAGTAGGCGGGCCAAGCACAGGAAGTAGCTCTTTCAGGTGTTTAGTAGTAATAGGGCCCAGTGACTATTTTTGTGAATGTGTCGAGAGATACAGGATTAAAAAACTTGAGTGTTTCCATTGATCCAAGGTCCTGGCTGTTCTGTGCAGACTCATGAGAACTGAGTTTTGGAGAAATATGCATATTCAAAGAGGAGATGTTTTTGTCAAAGATGTTCATGAATTCTCCCCTGCTGAAGTGAAGGTCATCGTCACTTGGGGAATGCTGCTTTGTAGTTAGCTTTGCGACAGTATCAAATATACATTTTGAATTGTTTAGGAAAACTTGGCTGATCAAGCAGCAGTGTGGCTCTTCGATACTGCACGGTAGTTTTAAGACTAAGATAGTTGGAAGACTTACAGTTTGGTGGAGAGGCATTTCCGTTCCAATTTTCTGGAAGATTGCTTCAGGGAACGGGTATTTTCTGGAAGATTGCTTCAGGGAACGGGTATTTTCTGGAAGATTGCTTCAGGGAACGGGTATTTTCTGGAAGATTGCTTCAGGGAACGGGTATTTTCTGGAAGATTGCTTCAGGGAACGGGTATTTTCTGGAAGATTGCTTCAGGGACCGGGTATTTTCTGGAAGATTGCTTCAGGGACCGGGTATTTTCTGGAAGATTGCTTCAGGGACCGGGTATTTTCTGGAAGATTGCTTCAGGGAACGGGTATTTTCTGGAAGATTGCTTCAGGGACCGGGTATTTTCTGGAAGATTGCTTCAGGGAACGGGTATTTTCTGTATACCAGGGAGCTAATTTCTTGTGACAGATTTTTTTTGTTTTTTGAGGTGTGACTACGTCTCGGGTATTATTAAGGTTAAGTTTAGATCCTCTGTTCGGTGGAAACTGATTTTTGTACTCCGACGTCCTTGGGTAGGAATCTTTGGGTTGTTTGAGAATTTATAGTGCGGCTTTTGATAGTCCTTGGTTGGAGTCTGAGCAAATTATTTGTTGCGGTTGCAAACGTAATAAGATGGTGTTCCGATAGTTCATGATTATGAGAAACATTTAGATCTACAATATTGATTCCATAGGGACAACACTAGATCCAGGCAATTGTGGCAATGCGTAGGTCCCGAGACATGTTAGAGAAAACCAACTGAGTCTACAGTGGCTCTGAAAGCCTTTTGGAGTGGGTCTGTGGACTTTTCCAGGAGGCCTGTAAACAGTAGCTATAAAAAGTGATTGAGTAGACTGCATAGATTTCATGACTAAAAGCTCAAAAGACGAAAACAATTGAAATTTGCTGTCGTAAATGTTAGCAACACCTCCGCCTTTGCGGGATGAATCGGGGGATATGGTCACTAGTGTAACCAGGAGGAGAGGCCACATTTAACACTGTTCATCAGCCTTGAGCCTTGTTTCAGTCAGGCCAATCACATCAATTTATGATCAGTGATTAGTTCATTGACTATGACTTCCTTGGAAGTAGTAATATTTTGAGATGTGAGATATTATCACAATCTCTTTCAATAATGACAGGAATGGAGGAGGTCTTTATTTCAGTGAGATTGCTAAGGCGAACACCGCCATGTTTAGTTTTGCCTGACCTAGATCGAGGCACAGACACGGTCTCAATGGGGAAAGCTGTGCTCGTGGCAGACTCCACTAAGCTGGCAGGCTGGATAACAGCCTGCTGCCTGGCCTTCACCCTCTCTCATTGTGGAGCTGGAGGAGTTAGAGCCCTGTCTATGTTGATAGACAAGATGAGATCACCGCTCCAGCTTGGATGGAGTCCGTCACTCCTCAGCAGGCCAGGAGTCCCATAAAGAGGGCCGGTTATGTATAAATTCTATATTTTGGGAGGGGCAGAAAACTGTTTTTAACCAGCGATTGAGTTGTGGGAGTTTGCTGTAGAGCTCATCACTCCCCCTAACTGGGAGGCGCCCGAAGACAATTACTCAATGCCAACACCTTTTCTAGATGTTACACGCTGAAGTTATGCTGTGCATGACCTCCGACTGTTTCATCCGAACATTGTTGGTGCCGACGTGGATAACAATATCACTATACTCTCTACACTCGCCAGTTTTAGCCTTAGCCAGCACCATCTTCAGATTAGCCTTTACGTCGGTAGCCCTGCCCCCTGGTAAAAAGTGTATGATTGCTGGATGATTATTTTTAAGTCTAATATTGCGGTTAATGGAGTAGCAAATGACTAGGGATTTCAATTTGGTCAGAGCTAATGGTGGAAGGCTTCGGCGGCTCAGACCCCATAACGAGTTGAGGAGAGACCTGAGAAGGCTCGGGCTCTGACTCGTTGCTTAGTGGGGAAAACCGGTTCTAAACTTTCTATGGGCTGAATGAGCGACACTGGTTTAGCACGCCGACAGCATTTCTTTCCAGAAGCCATGTGAGAATTGTCTGGCTTTTTTTTCGGCCGGAGGAGGTCCTGCAGATAAGGCGAAAAAGTTGAATTGAAAAAGTTGTGTGAGGACTTAACTAAGACGTTGGTAAACTTGTTAAATACAGAGTTGATTTAAATAGTTATGAAGAGTAAAAAGCTAAGAAGTTTGGCATGTAGCAACAAACAGTACAGCAGTGTGGAGACAACGCAGAAGTGTGTTGTCACCGGTCACATGGCTGGATTGCAATCGGAATTACACATCACTCTGCAAGCCAAAACAATGTGACTTGCAGGCCTGATTTAGCCTGTAAAGTTAAACCATGAGTTTCAGGGTAGAGTTTCAGAGTTTCATGGTAGAAAATATGTATTGGATTCATTTTAATGATAACATATTCACTTAGGGTCTCACTTGGTGAAAGCCACAGAACTGAACATGAAGGAATGCAACAACCATGTATCAAGCAAACACAGTTATGGGTGGTACTGGTATCTAAAAAATGTACTTGAAAGGTACCCTGGGAAATATGCTAATAATGCTGAACACTTTATTTGCATAAAATGTCTTCAGAAAATCTCAAATGGTTCCCCTATGCCAGGGATGGGCAAGTCCTCTGGGGCCAGAGTGGTGTCACCCCTAACGCACCTAATCAACTATTCATGATCTTCAGTTTAGAATGCAATTAGTTCAATTAGCTTGGATGTTTGCTATGAAAAGGTGTGACACCACCCAGTCCCCCGAGGACTGGAGTTGCCCATCCCTACACTAACACATCGCTCCGAAGAACCTTATTTGGTTCAAATGGGTACCTTTTATTTTTAAGAGTGTATAATTCACTACTTTGCATCTTTATCTAATTGGAACACTTTCACCTTTGGAACAGCTTGGGTTCTGGTTCTGTGTTTGGAGCATGGTCCCGGTCAAACCAAGGTTGTTGGTTAACAGCCCACATGTGCCACATACAACAAATATAAATTTTATCTGTACACATTTGGAATAGTGATGAATGAATGAATCAATCAACATTTTGTTAGCTCCCAAACGATATGATGTAGTGTTACAATCCATTATAATTCTAAGTGTGTCCTGGCGTACCAAGCCACGTGGCATCACACTGTGTGGGCTATCTGTCTGGCCCCATTTGATCCTGTCTCAACCTGCCCAGGGCTCCAGCCTTGCTCTCCCTGCAGCACAGTCTATGATTAATAGACCCTTGTTCAAGCACACACACACACACACACACACACACACACACACACACACACACACACACACACACACACACACACACACACACACACACACACACACACACACACACACACACACACACACACACACACACACACACACACACACTGGTGATGACTGGTGGTAGGGTAATTCATGTGATGTATGTCCTCCCCCTCATGATTCACCCTGATTAGATCTGCCTGTACCTCTACCCCAGCCTCTAACCCAGCCTCCACCCCAGCCTCTACCTCACTCTCCATCTCAGCCTCTACCTCAGACTCTACCCCAGCCTCCACCCCAGCCTCTACCTCACTCTCCATCTCAGCCACTACCTCAGCCACTACCTCAGCCTCTACCCTCCACCTCAGACTCTACATCAGACTCAACATCAGTCTCAGGTTCATATGAGGCAAACTCCTCTGTTTGGTCCTGAAATAATTCCACCCCTCCTGGCGCCGTGGTAAACAAAACAATAGCCTCATTATATTAATCATGCTTTTATACTAAAGGTCAGCAAAGTGCCTGCTCCCATTATGGAAGGACAGAGGACACATAAACAGACATATTAGCATATTTGGCCACCATTCTATTTTTGTGTATATTATATTCAACAAGGCCAGTCCCATTAAGATAGAGAGAGCCCTGGCCAAGAGGCAACATCACCCAAACAAATGCTTGTTTTTTAAGTTATAACTAGGTTATAATGTAGCTTTGTGGGTTAATTTAATTTCAATTTAATTTCATGTTAATTAAAGCTAGAGATGTAACAGACAGACAGACAGACAGACAGACAGACAGACAGACAGACAGACAGACAGACAGACAGACAGACAGACAGACAGACAGACAGACAGACAGACAGACAGACAGACAGACAGACAGACAGACAGACAGACAGACAGACAGACAGACAGACAGACAGACAGACAGACAGACAGACAGACAGACAGACAGACAGACAGACAGACAGACAGACAGACAGACAGAGTGTTGATGTGAAATGGACGGTAGTGTAGTTAGTAATGGTCAGATGTGTTTAAACAGGCTTGTCAGGGATTTCACAGCTGTTTGTGTTGTCTACGTCTGAGATCTGTCTCTCACAGACACACGCCTGGCTGGTCAGTATTGATGGAAAGTTGGTGTTGAAACATAGATCTGACCATTCCATATTCTTCATGATTGTGAACGATGTATGATAACCTCTCTGGGATATGTGGGACGGTGTCCGATTTCAAAAAGGCTTTATGACGAAAGCACACCAAACGATTAGGTTAGGTCTGCACCTACTTACAGAAAAACACAGCCATTTTTCCAGCCAAAGAGAGTGGTCACAAAAAGCAGACATAGAGATCAAATTAAATCACTAACCAATGATGATCTTCATCAGATGACACTCATAGGACTTCATGTTACACAATACATGTATGATTTGTTCGATAAAGTTCATATTTATATACAAAAATCTCAGTTTATATTGGCGCGTTACGTTCAGTAGTTCCAAAACATCCAGTGATTTTGCAGAGAGCCACATCAATTTACAGAAATACTCATAATAAACATTGATAAAAGATACAACTGGTATGCATGGTATTTTAGATCCACTTCTCCTTAACCTGTTAAGTCGACCCTCTACTTTTTCGAACATTCTGTTAAAAATCGCGCAACATTTCAGCGCCCTGCTACTCAGGCCAGGAATATAGTATATGCATATGATTAGTATGTGTGGATAGAAAACACTCAGACGTTTTATAAAACTGGTTAAATCACGGCTGTGACTATAACAGAACGTGCGTTTCATCGAAAAGTGCAGGAAATTCTGATCACTGAAAATGGAAATAAATATCCTTGCGCTACTTCCAGGAATTGTTCAAAGTGAACCGAATTAAATTAGTCCGAGGTTGCAGTGCCTACAGCTTCCACACGTTGTCTAGAGTCTTGTCATTTGATTCAGCTTTGATTCTTGGTCAAACCGAATCAAGGGAACCGATTCCCTCCGGTCTCCGACCGGATGTTTTGGTCGAGCTCTCTCCAGAATTTTTTTCCAGACGGACACCTATAGAATTGACATCGCCTCCTGATGAATTTTATCGCTTATTAACGTGTACTAATACCTAAAGTTGCATTACAAAAGTATTTCGAAGTGTTTTGTGAAAGTTTATCGTCGACTTTTTGAATTAAAAAAAATGACGTTACGTTATGAAACGCTATTTTTTTCCGTTTATCACATAGTCTTCATAGATCGATATCTAGGCTATATATGGACCGATTTTAATCGAAAAAAAGACCCAATAGTGATTATGGGACATCTAGGAGTGCCAACAAAGAAGATGGTCAAAGGTAATGAATGTTTTATATTTTATTTGTGCGGTTTGTGTAGCGCCGACTATGCTAATTATTTTGTTTACGTCCCCTGCGGGTCTTTTTGGGGTGTTACATGCTATCAGATAATAGCTTCTCATGCTTTCGCTGAAAAGCATTTTAAAAATCTGACTTGTTGCCTGGATTCACAACGAGTGTAGCTTTAATTCAATACCCTGCATGTTTATTTTAATGAACGTTTGAGTTTTAACTAATACTATTAGCATTTAGCGTAGCGCATTTGCATTTCCAGAACTCTAGATGGGACGCCTGCGTGCCAG
The DNA here is from genome assembly GCF_021184085.1 of Oncorhynchus gorbuscha. Taxonomy (NCBI): domain Eukaryota; kingdom Metazoa; phylum Chordata; class Actinopteri; order Salmoniformes; family Salmonidae; genus Oncorhynchus; species Oncorhynchus gorbuscha. The sequence continues at coordinate 39,605,353 of NC_060184.1, read as the reverse complement.
GTAGGAGCAACAGGTTAATGCAACCGCCGTGTCAGATTTTTTAAAAACTTTACGGAAAAAGCACACCATGCAATAATCTGAATACAGCGCTCAGACAATAAAACAAACCAAACAGATACCCGCCATGTTGGAGTCAACAGAAGTCAGAAATAGCATTAGAAATATTCACTTACCTTTGATGATCTTCATCAGAATGCACTTCCAGGAATCCCAAGTCCACAATAAATGTTTTATTTGTTCCATAAAGTCCATAATTTATGTCCAAATACCTCCATTTTGTTTGCACATTTAGTACACAATCCAAACTCACGACGCGCGGGCAAGTCCAGGCGAAAGTTCAGATGAAAAGTCATATTACAGTTCGTAGAAACATGTCAAACGAAGTATAGAATCAATCTTTAGGATGTTTTTATCATAAATCTTCAATAATCTTCAATAATGTTTCAACCGGAGAATTCCTTTGCAATGGAACGCAGCTAACTCTCACATGAGCGCGTGTGATCAGCTCATGGCAGTCTGCCAGACCCCTGACTCAATCATCGCTCATTCCCCCCTCCTTCACAGTAAAAGCCTCAAACAACATTCTAAGGACTGCTGACATCTAGTGGAAGCCTTAGGAAGTGCAATATGACCCCATAGACACTGTATATTCGATAGGCAATGACTTGAAAAACTACAAACCTCAGATTTCCCACTTCCTGGTTGGATTTATTTTTCAGGTTTTTGCCTGCCATATGAGTTATGTTATATGTTATACTCACAGACATCATTCAAACAGTTTTAGAAACTTCACTGTTTTATTCAAATCTAATAATAATATGCATATATTAACAACTGGGCCTGAGTAGCAGGCACTTTACTCTGGGCACCTTATTCATCCTAGCTACTCAATACTGCCCCCAGTCCCAAAGAAGTTAACAAACGGCTGGAGTAGGAACGCCAGGTGCTTATTCAATTCATCAAGGCTCAACAGAATGTAGTGACCCTCTAGCTCTATCATGGCAAATGTATGACGGGAGGAGTTTCCCCTAGTTCAGAAAGCTGAGACGCCAAAAATATATTTTTTAATATTTTTTGTTGCATGGGGGGATAACGTCTCTTCTGAGTTGAACCAACTTATACATTGAGCCAGGCACGTTTATTGCTTTTGGGCAACCCTTCTATAACCCTGTGTTAGCCTGTATTTTGAGGGCATTAAAACCTGGTTCCAATGTGAGCTAAAGTCTCCTCGTCCTTCTAGCTAAGGAGTGGACCCACTAATGCCACACCGGTGCTCAGAATTGGGATTATCCAAGAGAAGACGACGGGACAGATACAATCGAGAATACAATGGATCACTTTACTGCCTTTACTCCTCCTCCGGAGGTGCCAAATAAGTGGTCATCAGATGAAGCTCCAGTCCTGTGAAGAAAAGAGATCAGAGGATTTCCGTAGACATCCACAGCTACTCTGCTAACCGAGTTACCTCAGGTAATAATGGAAAGCGACTTTCCATTTCTCCCGCGAGGATGAGCCGCGTGGAGCAGCTCACGCATCAAAACAAACAATATGTCATCTCCCATGTTATCCATGCTGGCAGCGACAACATGAAAGAAAAAAACTGTTCGTATCTCAGAACGAGAGGGTAACATTGCAAGCAGAGTTGAAGAGGGATTTATGCAGAGAATGGGCACGATGATGGAGAGGGCCTTTGAGCAGATCTTCAGAGGCCCTAGGAACAGTGGGTTGGTGGGAGATAGGGAGAGAGAGCCCCAACATGGGCATGTTGCAGGACGTCTGGAAGGCAGAGAAGAGGATGCAAACCAAGAGTTAGCCATGCTAGCAAACCCGAATGCACATTTCCTTATGACAGACAGGCTACCTGGGACGCACAAATGAAGATGATGTTAGTTATGCTGTACCTCAAGCTCCAGTTAGCCAGCGCTGTAGGGAGAGGCTAGGAAAGCTCTACTAGATGTGATGGTGGCAGATCTGAATAACCCCCAAGCAATAGTCAGGGCCTTGGAAAGGCGCTTTTGGAACACCACACGCACTGCAGTGATGCAACAGAGGTTCAATGCAAGATACAAAGCCCCTGGAGAGAAGCTGGGTGTGTTTGCAGCACTACACTACCTGGCACAAAGATGTTACCCTGAGTTTGATGAAACTACCAGATCAGTGTTAACCAGAGATGTGTTCCTCCGTGGCTTACTAACCATGCTCCTACGCCAACAAGTTTGGCTCAACAACCCTCAGACACTGGAGGCAGCTTTAAAGTGCGTGCTGGAAGTGGAAGACATACTCATCGAAGGCTTTGGCTGCTCCCCGAACCAAGTGATGACTTGGTGCCCTCCAACCCCATGGACCATCTTCCTTAGGCACTGCTCCAGTGGGCCCACCTTCCTTCAACTTGATATCTCAAGAGGACCAACAACAACAGATCTGATACTAGTGTCGCCAGAGAGGACATACATGGCGTTATTGTCCAGCCCCTGACTCCACCCTTGTGGCCCCTACTTCAGGAAATTAGTTTTTAGATTAAACTATACTAAATATATTCACATGTTATCAAATAACTGATTAATACACACTTATGTAATGAAGATCTACAGCTACAGTAGGCTGAACAGCACCCTCTAGGGTAGCACTGTGGTGTAGCTGGAGGACAGCTATTTTCCGTCCTCCTCTGGGTACATTGACTTCCATTGAAAATCTAGGAGGCTTATGATTCTCAACCCCTTCCATAGACTTACACAGTGATAATGACCACTTCTGGAGGACGTTCTCCAACCTATCAAAGTTCTTGCAGTATGAACCGACATGCTGTCCATTCAATCAAAGGATCAGAGTATTAATCTAGTACTGAAAGCATAACCTACAGCAAGCTACCACTGCAGTGCAAATAGAGAGAAAGACAATAGGAACAGTTTTGAACAAATTCATTTCTTCAGATTTAAGGAGAAGCAGCAGAGAGAGAGAGCTAGCTTTCATTGAAATGTTTCCTATTGTTATTAGATTACATTTAATTTACTTAGCTAATGCAGATCATTTCACCTACTCAACAACTTGACTCAAACAGAGAGGAATGCTATTTATGTTAGCTTCCTGGCTAAAGCTATCCAACACTGCAACTCTTCCAAGTCAAGGTAAGCTTTCGGTTTTATAAATGTATTGCCACTGCTTGCTGTACACTATACTGCATTATTGTACACATGAATTGGATTGTGGGTTTACCAACGTGTTAGTTTTAGTTTGTTAACTAAAATATTAATATGGTGACAACGATGTGTCGGTTTTATAAATGTATTGCCTCTGCTTGCTGTACACTGTATTGCATGATTGTACACATTAATTGGATTGTGGGTTTATCAACGTGTTAGTTCTAGTTTGTTAACTATAACATTAATGTAGTGACAATGATGTAAGCTGTGTAGCGGTTCGCGGTTATGGTATGAAGGTTTGGCTTCGATAGGTTTTGTGCCTGGTCACTGCTGTTGTGTTGTGCACTAAAGTCCACAAGCGAAGGGAAAAGGTGAGAGGAGGAAAAGATGTAGATGTGAGAAGGAATTATACAACGAGCAAAGTGATGATGCTATATTTGGCTGCTATGAAAGGGAACTGTGTATTTGGGTGATCAGGGGTGCATTCATTCAGCCGATTCTGTTTCAAAACGTTTCTTAAACAATAGAAAACAGAATGAAACTGCGAGTTACCTACCTGAAATTGTCCAATAGAAACTCTAATTTCAGTTGCAAAATGTTTTGAAACTGTTTGGACTAATGATTAGTCACACCAGATTAGCTACATGCAGGGAAGAGTGTGCAAGGTGATATTAAATGTGTCTGTCAGCTTGATTACTCCAATTTGTCTCTCGACCTTTGCACCTACTTTAAAAACTTTTGTGTGTATGGTATAGGGATCATTTTTGTATTAAGTAATAGGGGAGAAGAAACTTGGTCAGGGAAGTGACTAAGAACCCAATGGTCACTCTGACAGAGCTCTAGAGTTCCTCTGTGGCGATGGGAGAAACTTCCAGAAGGACAACCATCTCTACAGTACTCCACCAATCAGGGCCTTATGGTAGAGTGACCAGTAAAAGGGACATGACAGCCTGCATGGAGTTTGCCAAAAGGCACCTAAAGAACTCTCAGACCATGAGAAACAAGATTTTCTGGTCTGATGAAACCAAGATTGAACTCTTTGGCTTGAATGCTGTCATGACTGACCATGAGAATCCAAATAGGTCAGATTAGGTTTGCAATGAATAACTTCAATCAGACCCCCTTTCACCCGTAGAGGGGGAAGGAAAGAACTAGTGGGGATGGACACTGACGATCTGTTGTAAATCAAAGGAGAAGATCCAGGCCTGTACTGTCCAAATTCACTAAAGGAATGTGCTTTGTCTCAACAGACCTTTTCCCGCTGAAACTCTTAACACATCCAAAAGCGAATACTGGAACAATATTTTCAACGTAGAACGTGGGGAACGGTCAGAGGCGACCTATAGAACACTAATGCCATTTGGTTTGTTATTTTGTGATTTCATGAAAAATGTTATGAAGGAAATACTGTAACTTGGAAAGTATAGCCACTACATAGATTAAGTTTCCATACTATGTGTTGTGCGTGTAATATGAACAATTATGAAAGTGTTTCTGTTAAGAGAGGGATGTGATTTGAGAAATGATAAGAGATAATTGCTTTCCATAACTTTGCACAGTGAGTTATCACCACCCCGAAGTGGGGTCATGGAGCGTGCCAGCCTGCCGGAATTACCCCTTTCAAACAAAAGGAATAAATGTTGGGTTACACATGGAACCAGAAACAGTGTGAAGCTGCAGCTACACGTTTAAAATGGTTTGAACTTTGAATCTCAACACAAGGTGGAGACGATAAACTCACCTCCCGGAACATTCACTGGTACGGCTGATTAGCTGTACCAGAATTGTATCTTCGAAAACAAATTTAATTAGGACCATCCTGTTACTCTGCTCAAACCATCGGAATGGAACGAAAATCAACTCTGTAGTTCTGTTCAGTATTACACGACAAGTCACCATATACAGGACAACTACGAAGAAGGACAACAGTAGAAGAGTTGTTGGAAACATTTCAGACAAACAGAGCCCTACAAGTTTGCCATGAAAAGGCCCAACCCTCTTTCCAAGACTGCCCCGTTCAACGAGAGATCCCCGGCGAATCCAGGCATTTCACGTAAATACATTCATGATTTCTTGCTCAAAGCGGGCGGAGGTTTGTGTGCAAAGTATATGGTTATTGTAGGTTAGAGTGTAGGTGTGTCTCTGTCCCTCTCTCTCCCTCTCCATCTCTTCCTTAACAAGCATCCATGTTGTTGCCATTCCTCTAGGGACCGGTTCTCAGCGTATTACGTCTCCAGTCAATAATCGGTGCAGAGTGTGTGTGTTTATCCTGTGTTTCCATTTAATTAGCTAGTAAATAAATAATGAAACCAATTTGTGTAGTACTGAATCATAAGTAGGACTCTTGGTTTTGCAGATGCAAGGAGGTGACAACTGTTCAGAATGGTGATATGGTACGAGGTAATGATTAATAAGTTGACTGTTTATAGATGTATAGGTAACAACCTTTTAGAGTTTAATGTGTCAGAGAAAACAACATACACCTGGTGACCATGTCAGCGTGCACTGCGCTCGGCCCGCCACAGGAGTCGCTAGTTCGCGATGGGACAAGGACATCCCTGCCGGCCAAACCTTCCCCTAACCTGGACGGTGCTGGTCCAATTGTGCACCGCCCATTGGGTCTCCTGGTCGCGGTCGGCTGCAACAGAGCCTGGACTCAAACCCAGAATCTCTAGTGGCACAGCTATCACTCCGATGCAGTGCCTAGGCCACAGCGCCACTTGGGAGGCCTCAATAAGTTGACTTTTTATAGATGTGATAGGTAACGACCTTTTAGAGTTAAATCACGAAATGGTACCTCTTTAAAGAACCGCTCTCATGGTGCCCCAGATCCTAATGAGTTAATTGTTGCATGATTAATTTAATCGGGTACCAATTAAACATAGCTAGTTAATTAGATAAATAACAGTCTTCAGATTAATGTTCAAGTTAAGTCACGACAAGGAAACCTGGCACCATCCCTACGGTGGAGCATGGTAGTCGGAGCATCAAGCTGTGGTGATGTTTTTCAGCGGCAGGGACAAGGAGGCTAGTCAGTATCAAGGGAAAGATGAATGGAGCAAAGTACAGAGAGATCCTTGATAAAAACTCCAGACCGCTCAGGACCTCAGACTGGGGCGGAGGTTTACCTTCTAACAGGACAATGACCCTAAGCACACAGCCAAGACAACGCAGGAGTGGCTTCGGGACAAGTCTCTGAATGTCCTTGAGTGGCCCAGCCAGAGCCGAGACTTGAACCCAATCTAACATCTCTGTAGAGACCTGAAAATAGCTGTGCTGCAATGCTACCCATCCAACCTGACAGAGCTTGAGAAGATCTGCAGAGAAGAACGGGAGAAACTCCCCAAATACAGGTGTGCCAAGCTTGTAGTGTCATACCTAAGAAGACTCGAGGCTGCAAACACTGCCAAAGGTGCTTTATTAACAAAGTACTGAGTAAATCTTCTAAATACTTATCTAAAAGACATACCCCCCCCCCCCCAAATTATACATTTGTAAAAATACCCCAAAAAGTTTTTGCTTTGTCATTATGGGGTATTGTGTGTAGATTGATGAGTGGAAAACGATTTAATACATTTTATAATAAGGCTGTAATGTAACAACATGTGGACAAAGTCAAGGGTTCTGAATACTTTCTGGATGCACTGTATACACCCAATTTGTTTACAGAGAAGTAGCATGGTATTTGGTCAAACACCATTTTTGCTAAGCGCTGGCAGCAAGCTGATAGGTCTGCTGTTAGAACCAGTAAAGGTCGCTTTACCATTCTTGGGTAGCGGAATGACTGACTTCCCTCTAGGCCCGAGGCTCAGATTAAAGATTTGACAGATAGGAGTAGCTATAGACTCAGTTACCATCCTCAATAGCTTTCCAACTACACTAAACACAAATATAAACGCAACATGTAAAGTGTTGGTCCCATGTTTCATGAGCTGAAATAAAAGATCCCAGAAATGCTCCCCATGCACAAAAAGCTTATTACTCTCAAATTGTGTGCACAATTTTGTTTACATTCACCTGACAGGTATGGCACATCAAGAAGCTGATTAAACAGCATGATCATTACACAAGTGCACCTTGTGCTGGGGACAAACAAGGCCACATGAAAATGTGTCATTTTGTCACATAACACAATGCCACAGATGTCTGAATTTGAGAGGGAGCATGCAATTGGCCTGCGGACTGTGAAACTTTCTCTACCATAAGCCACCTCCAATTGTTTTAGAGAATTTGGCAGTATGTCCAAATGGCCTCACAACCGCAGACCACGTGTATGGCATTGTGTAGGCGATTAGTTTGCTGATGTCAACATTGTGAGGGTTATGTTATGGGCAGGCATAAGCTATGGACAACAAACACAATTGCATTTTATTGATGGCAATTTTAATTCATATAATTCATATATATATCATGACGCAACCCTGAGGCCCATTTTCATGTCAAATTTTCGCCGCCATCACCTCATGTTTCAGCATGATAATGCACAGCACCATGTCTCATGGATCTGTACACACTTCCAGGAAGCTGAAAATGTCCCAGTTCTTCCATTGCCTACATATTCACCAGACATTTCACCCATCGAGCTTGTTTGGGATACTCTACTTTTTGTTCAGTGTATATATAAGTTGTCACTGCCAGGAAGTTTGTTGTTATTCATCGGTAACAATAATTTTCCCACTTCTCCCACGCTAACTTTACACAATATTCTTTCATTATTTGTTTATGAGTAGAATGGCTCACTGTTCGTTGTTTGCATTTCCTGCCTAATATTTGCCAACATCAAATAGTCTTGTGATGAATAAGGCATCCGAATCAATGAATGACGGAGCTGAATTTGTCCTTTCGGCCCATCATTTCATTTAAAGTACTCCAAAAGTGTTTTCCATAGTTCTTTGTCATTGATCTTGGCTTCATAATACATCTCTTTCGCTATTGTTGTTAAGTCACATAGTTTCTCAATGTACATTAAGTCAGCCAGTCAGATGTGCAGCCAAGACTTATTAGCCACTCATTTGGCCTCATCTCTTTCAACCATACAGTTTTTCACTTCCTCATCCATCCTTGGAGACTTAGCAGTTCTAACAGTCCGTTTCTTAACAGGCACATGTTTATCAATAATTGAAAGAAGCAATTTCATAAATTCAGCATGTGCAGCCTTTGGATGCTCCTTATTAATCACATCAGACCAATAAATATTTTTGAACATCATCCACATAAGAATCACCGCAAAATATGTTGTATGATTGTTTATACGCTATTTTAGGCCCAGCTTTGATGTCACCCCTAATGATGTAGGTTGCACCCACTTGGTGCAGAACACCATTGACACAGGCAATGCACACCCCATCTTCCAACGCCACAGTCAGATGCCCTACGCCCACCAAGTCACAGCAGATGACCTCATAGAACAGTTGGTGTCTACCGACACCATCGAACCGTCTGATAGCGCATGGGCCTCCCCCATAGTCATGGTCCTCAAAAAGGATGGAACATACAGGTTCTTGGCTGACTATCGGCAACTGAATGACGAGACGGTGCCACTGCCTTGGATAGACGAGTGCCTCGATTATGTTGCTGGCTCAGCGTAGTTCTCTTCCCTGGATCTACGGAGTGGATACTGGCAGACAAAGTGAAGACGGCCTTCACCACACGACAAGGCAATTTACCACTATGCCATTTCGGCTTGTGCAACACCCCTGCTACCTTCGACAGGCTGGCCCTTATGAATGTGTGGTGTACTTTGATGACCTACTGGTCCATGGGACAAGCTTTGAGTCTGCGTTTGAAAACTTGAAGGAAGTTCTGGGCCGAATCCAAAGAGCTGGATTTAAGCGTCACCCAGAAATGTGCAGTTTCATGCAGAAAGATGTTACCTTCCTCGTACACAGAGTCAGCCAAGCAGGAATCATGACAAAGACGGATAATGTCGCCGCTGTCAGGGAATGGATTACACCCGAAAACATACACCATCTACAGTCTTTCTTAGGGCTAGCCTCCTATTACAGACACTTCATTGCCAGGAGCTTCTGGCAGTTGTCGGCTCAACTGAACTCTTGAAGCATCTCCTTTGTGGCCTTCCTTTTACCGTGCTCACCGATCATGCTTCCTTGAAGTTGCTCCAGCCTGATGATCCTGACCTCAGAATGGTCATGGGTTGGCTGGAGGAAGGGTCCAGCCACCCTGGGAAGACGTAATGGCACAGTCTGCCATCAAAAGAGACCTCAATGCCTCAATGGCCTGGTGTACAGCTCCAAAATTGAGTTTTGAAGAGGTGTTTGCTGGGGCCAGCTACAGTTGAGCCCCGATGGCAAGTGATGGCGCTTCGAGAAAACATGTTGGAGACACATAATGGATCCCCGGGCGTTGGCCACTTAGGAGTTACAAAGAACCTGTGGCGACTAAGACAGATGTTCTATTGGGGTCAGAGAAGATGGGATGTTGAAGTCTACTTCCTGTAAAGGTCCCCCGAATCAATCCTGTGCTCCCTTGCAGTCATCGCAGGTAGGGGCACCCATGGACAGAATATTAGTTGATGTTTTGGGCCATTACCATGGACCTGCAGACGAAACCAGTTTGTGCTAGTAGCCATCGACTACATCACAAAGTGGCGGGAAGGGTACTCCATACCTGACCAAGAGGCAACATCTGTGGCTGAGGACTTGGCACAAGGGATGTTCCATCTGTACTCCATTCCGATCAAGGCATGAACTTTGATTCAAGAGTATTTGCTGGAATGTGTGACCGGCTGGGTATCAGAAAGATGCAGACTACCCCCTTGCATCCACAGAGTGATGGGCTAGTTGAAAGATTCATGCAGACTTTAGGTTCCGAATTAGCCCTTGAGACTGCCCCAGACCAGAGCGTTTGGGGCCTCGAAATTCTCTTCATTGTCATTGCCTGTCTAAGTGTGGCTCAGGAGTCAACGGTGCTGCACTGTTGATGCTGGAGAGAGAACTGAGGACCCCACCGGAACTTGTGTACAGGTGGTTGCCTGACACAGTAGCTGCCACAGCAGGTCCTGAACATTCCCGTCAGCTGCAAAATCGCTTGGAGGTTGCCCATAGCTTTGCTCAGCAGCAGATGGAACTGGCAGGGATTCGACAGAAGCGAGGCTACAATGCACATATCAAAGGACAAGACATCCAGGCTGGTGATCTCGTGGGAGTGTATGGCCCTTCTTGACGCTACCCATCCCTGTAGCGGGATCATTTTTGTCAGCAACCGAATGAATTCAGCAACCAACTGAATAGCATAGCGCCCCAGTCAAATAATATTACTAAAAAATATTCATATTCATGAAATCACAAGTGCAATATTGCAAAACACAGTTTAGCCTTTTGTTAATCCAACTGTCATCTCAGATTTTGAAATTATGCTTTACAGCGAAAGCAATCCAAGCGTTTGTGTACGTTTATCGATAGCATAACATAACATTATGTACACTAAGCATTAAGTAGCTAGGTCACGAAAATCAGAAAAGCAATCAAAATAATCGTTTACCTTTGATCTTCGGATGTTTTCACTCACAAGAATCCCAGTTACACAACAAATGATCCTTTTGTTCCATAAAGATTATTTTTATACCCAAAATACCTCCGTTTGTTTGTCGCGTTATGTTCAGAAATCCACAGGAAAGAGCGGTCACGACAACGCAGATGAAAGTTCCAAATAATATCCATAATGTCCACAGAAACATGTCAAACGTTTTTTTTAATAATCAATCCTCAGGTTGTTTTTAAAAGATATATTCGATAATATATCAAACGGGTGTGTAGGTTTTTCAATAACACCGGGAGGAACAATGGCCGCTTTACTCTGGAGCGCAAAACTCACTCTGAGAGCCCCCACCTATCCACTTACGCAATGTGATCTTTCACGCTCATTTTTCACAATAAAAGCCTGAAACTATGTCTAAAGACTGTGGACACCTTAGGGAAGCCATAGAAAAAGGACACTGGTTGATAACTCTTTAAATGGAGGATAGGCATGCATAAAAACAGAGAGGTTTCAAAATAAGAGGCACTTCCTGATTGGATTATCCTCAGGTTTTCGCCTGCAATATCAGTTATGTTATACTCACAGACAATATTTTTACAGTTTTGGAAACTTTAGAGTGTTTTCTATCCTAATCTGACAATAATATGCATATTCTAGTTTCTGGGGCTGAGAAATATATAGTTTCAAATGGGTACGTTTTTTAGCCAAAAACAAAAATACTGCCCCCTACACGCAAAAGGTTAAGAGGGTAAAAGGCTGGAGTCCAAAGTTGCATAGCAAGTGAATTGGACCCTGCAATGTGATGAAAAGAGTTGTCTAGAGTGTCAAGATGGCCTCCAAAGGCCAGACTTGTTGCTGCACAGGGACGGTGCCCTATGAAGGGAACAAGCAATCATCCTTCGCGAGAACACCCAACAGAGCACAACCCATATCTCCTAATCGCTGCAGCACACCTTCCACGGAGAAGGAGTGACGCCACATGGAGCCATTGTACCCCACAATGTAGCACTTTCCACCCAATGTTACACCTTCCATGTACAAGAAGAGACACACCCCGCAATGTAGCCTGGACATTACCAGTGCCACGATCAGAGATCCCCATACTCTTCCTCAGGGCTAGGGGAGGGTCAGTGTAGCAACCCTGGAGTTTTATCATGTGCGGGGCTCATGGGTAAAGTATAGGGGGAGGAGTTGCCCCTAGTTAATATAGTTGATAGGCCACTAGCTTAAGGGGTTGTGGAGGATCAGCGAGACAGACCAAGACTGAATGGATCACAATAACATCTCCTCTGAGTTCCACCAAGTTATACAGTGAGCCAGACACGTTTATTGTTTTGGACAACTCTTCTAACGCTCTGTTAGCCTGTATTTCGAGGGCATTAAAACCAGTTTTGCTGGTTCAATTTGAGCTATTCTCCTCGTTCCTCTAGTTATTTAGCTAGCTAAGCAATGGACCCGCTAACGCCACAATACATAGCATTACATATAGAAAAGTAAAACATAATTCTGACGATTCCATATTCTCTATGACCAACAATTACTGTACTTTTACATCGTCTAAACACGATTTGGTATAGCTCGAGCTATCTGAATCTCTTGTAACACTGTACCCATCTGAATAAGCTGATCAGTATGGCTAACCGTTACTCCCCAGAGGTCAATGTGGCAGGAGCGCTCTTTCAGCTCCACATCTTCAGCTCAATGGGACGTTATTAGCACAGTCAGAGTACAGCTGAGAGGGAACTGGTGGTCCCTGTCCTCGCCGCACAACAAATCATCTTTCATCGTGAGACACAAATCAAATCAAATGTTATTTGTCACATGTGCCGAATACAACAGTTGTAGACCTTACGGCGAAATGCTTACTTACAGGCCATAACCAACAATGCAGTTAAAATAAAACAAGAATAAGAAATAAAAGTAACAAATAATTAAATAAGCAGCAGTAAAATAACAATAGCGTGGCTATATACAGGGGGTACTCGTACAGAGTCGATGTGCGGGGGCACCGGTTAGTCGAGGTAATTGAGGTAATATGTACATGTAGGTAGATTTAAAGAATTAAAGTGACTATGCATAGATACTAACAGAGAGTAGCAGCAGCGTAAAAGGGGGGGGGTGGGGGGGCAATGCAATAAGTCTGGGTAGCCATTTGATTAGATGTTCAGGATGTCTTACGTCCTGGGGGGTAGAAGCTGTTTAGAAGCCTCTTGGACCTAGACTTGGCGCTCCCTTACTGCTTGCCGTGTGGTAGTAGAGAGAACAGTCTTTGACTAGGATGGCTGGAGTCCTTGACGATTTCTAGGGCCTTCCTCTGACACCGCCTGGTATAGAGGTCCTGGATGGCAGGAAGCTTGGCCCCAGTGATGTACTGGGCTGTACGCTGTACCCTTCCTTTATTGACGCCTCATAAACATAACAGACATGTACCAGGAGCTGTGCCAGGCCCGCCACGTCTCTTGACTCATCCAGCTGTAATGCATAGAATTCACTGGCTTGTATGCGAAGCAGTAACTGTTTCAAAACATCTCCTGCCATGTCGTTGATGCGTCGTGAAACAGTGTTGTTTGATGAAGACACATGAAGACAGAGTTCTTTTGGCCTTTTCCCCCAGCATATTCCCAGCCATATCCGTGGCAGCAGGAAGAATGAAGTCCTCCACAATAGTACGGGGCTTGCTGCCTGTCCTAGCCATTCGGTAGCTCACCATATAAGACGCTTCTAACCCCTCATTAATGGTATCTGTTGCTTTTATACATGTCTTACTATTAGAAAGTCGTCTTAATTCGTCATCTTAATTCTGGCTCAAACAATTCCTGTGGCTTATTTTTCAAATTGGCATGTTTTGTTTCTAAATGTCTGCGCAAGAGTGAAGGTTTCATCAAGTTGTGAGATAGTACTTTTGCACATATAACACACTGTGGCTGAGGAAAGGCACTACTCCCAATATAATTGAACCCTAAATCAATGTTGTTCTCATCATATTTGTGCCCCTTCGAGGGTCCAACGTCCCTGTCTGTTGTTCGGTGCTTTCCCGGGAAAGGGAGCAGTAGCTCTTCAGCTGCATCAGATTCACAACTGTCAATGTCAATGCTAGCTGGGCTAACAACAAATGTAGAATTACTGATGCTAGCATTGGATTTGCTTGTGGAAGCAGAACAACTTGTGTCGTCAACATGTGCAGGTGTAGGACTGCTGGTAGTAGCAGAACTACCAGTGGAGCTTGTATGTGACTCTATGGACGAAGGCCTTACTTTTTTTTAACCATTTATCAATTTTCTAGCAAACGGAATGAACAGCAGCTACGTTTGGCTACATATTCCCGCGAGAGAGTAACGGTTAATGTGATTGGATGTTAATTATTTGACTAGGCTACCTGTATTTGACATTGTGTTGTTATTTAGCTGAACACTAGATGTTTTTAATTTTATTTTTGGCAGTGAAACGAGGCTACTCAGGCGAGAAAAAAACCTCACCCAAATGTATAGCCCCGTTGGAAAATATAAATGGACTGTTTGAAAACGTTATTTTGAAAATATATATATATTTTTTAATCACATTTTTATTTGGCGTACCCCTGACGGCATTGCGTGTACCCATGGGGGTACGCATACCCCAGTTTGGGAATGCCTCCTGAAGCCTAACTCTCCCATGGCTCCTGTTAGAGCTGCAGAGGACCGACCGACAGGCAGGCAGGCAGGCAGGCAGGCAGGCAGGCAGGCAGGCAGAGACAGACAGACAGACAGACAGACAGACAGACAGACAGACAGACAGACAGACAGACAGACAGACAGACAGACAGACAGACAGACAGACAGACAGACAGACAGACAGACAGACAGACAGACAGACAGACAGACAGACAGACAGACAGACAGACAGACAGACAGACAGACAGACAGACACTGTGCTGGCTATTTGGCCAGCGCTCTGCTGTAAACTAACACTGAAAACAGAGATGTCACTGGAACAGTGTGTAAACACAAGCACTTTCCTTTCCTTTGTCTCTGGCCTGGCCCTGAGTGGTAATCTACCTGTCTATTTATGGAAAACTCACACAGATTAACTCTTTAGTCCTATCACCATTTACTTATTTAAATATGGCGCTGCCTACTCCAGACGACCTGTTTTTAAAATCACATGAGCAAAAAAGATTTCACTTTATTTGGAACGCTTAACCAGATTAAATTAAACTTGCCTGTTTATATAATAAAGATGAGTTTGGGGGGTTGAAATTTTTAAATATTAAAGCATTAAACCTCTCACTAAAAGCTTTACTCATACATAAGTAATACTTAAACCCAAACTGCTTCTCCAGTAGATTACTAAGAAAGCCTCATTCATTGTTCAAAGATTGCCTTTTTTCCTTTATACAGAATACAATTTTTTATTTTCGGTTTGTCGAAAATTCAACCTTGTTCAAAGTATCACCCTTTCTTAAACAAGCCATGCAAAGCTGTTTAAAATGTAAATGTTATCCTGTGCGCCATTGAATTTCGACAAAAAGTCCTGCAGTACAATGAGTGTCCCTAGTGTATTTTCTTAACTCAGGCTAGATGTGTATAGTAGACAGAACCACAAGGTCAGCCAACAGGCCTCGACAGCCCTCTCCGTACTCGTGTGTGTCGGTGGTCATTGTTCTGCTTCTGTGGTGATTATTTTGTATCTGTGGTTGTGGTCGCTACTGGGTATTGTTTTACGGACCACATTATTCCATAGACTCTGGCTCCATGTGTTTTCTCTACAGATAACAGTGGTGCTTTCAGGGCAGACCGAGCGGGTCGACCGACATTTCTCATTGAAATGACTCCAGGAGCCTATCTGCACCCCTCTCACTTGATCTAGATTAACCTGTTGACGTAGGCTTCTGTGTGTGTGTGTGTGTGTGTGTGTATGTGTGTGTGTGTGTGTGTGTGTGTGTGTGTGTGTGTGTGTGTGTGTGTGTGTGTGTGTGTGTGTGTGTGTGTGTGTGTGTGTGTGTGTGTGTGTGTGTGTGTGTGTGTGTGTGTGTGTGTGTGTGTGCACACGTGTGTGAGAGCTTGCTTGTGTAATACACACCAACGTCATCGTTCTTGAAAATATGCTGTTGTTTGCTTATGCCATGAGAGCATGCATCTGTGTGCAACCAGTGTGCACCTCATATATGTGCGTAAGAGCACGCGTGTATGTGTAGCCTACCTACACGGGGGTGCGTTTGTGTGTGTATCCACTGCACTGACCACTCTCCCATAGCCTGATGGAGGACAGTGACAGGCTAAGCATTGCATGGTCTTCTGCAGTCGAGCGCACCATGCCCAGCCAGTCAGACAGACTCGATCTCTGACACACACACACAACACACACACACAGTGTCATGTGCCGAGACAGAGCATGTAGGTATGATCGGACAGAGCCCAGCTCAGCAGCACATTACCAGGCAAGAGGAACATCACATTCTTACAGATCACATCACTTCACTGCATCTCGCTGGTCAGTCTGAATGGATGAACACAGTGAGCATATTATGGGTACAGACACGCACAAACGACTAGACTAGACATGTAAACACACACACATAGACACTCCACACACACGTGCATGCAAGCGTACACACACGACGCGTACACACACGACGCGTACACACACGTACACACAGCCAAGGCACCGCTGCCGAGTTAGCTACACGCGTAGGTGAGGTGAGGTTAGCTTTATAACAAGGCGATCTTGAAAGAGTACTTCAAAGATATAAATTACAATGAGATTCTATTTCCATGAGTGTAAATGAGATGACACATACAGAAGTGGTTTGGGTTTCCCTGAATAGAAACATAGAGAATGAGTAAACCTGTCGTTCTGCCCAGCGGACTCATAGCCCCCTACTGAGAGACTGATTGCTCTTCTCCTGCTGATGCTTTTTCTGAGAAAGAACAGTCCTCTTGGACTCGATGGTGGATGTTGTCTCTTAATCTTCCTGTAGAGTGTGTATGGTTCACGGTGAGCGACGTGAATGACTCCCCCCATGGAAGGGAAATAATGAATGTGACTAGGGCTGTGGATGTCATGAAATTTTGTCAGCCGGTGATTGTCAAGCAAATAACTGCCGGTCTCACGGTAATTGACCGTTAATTAACATAAGCACATTTAGCATCTCCTGGCTTCCACACACAGCCTACAAGCCACTGATGCAGACCTTTGGAACATCTACATTTTAAAAAGTCTAATAAATCCAACTAATATAGCCTAACACCAGGTATTCCCAAACTGAGGTACGCGCAGTGCCGTCGGGGGTAAGCCAAATAAAAATGTGATTCAAATTATTTAAAAAAAATTACAATTACAGGACAGCAGAGATGAGTAACACAAGGAACTTTACTCAAAATATCAAAACACATGAAGTAACACCAGGCCCACAAGCAACGGACCCAACCTACAATAAACAAGCACGCACAAAAACCATGGGGAAAACAGAGGGTTAAATAATGAACATGTAATTGGGGAATTGAAACCAGGTGTGTAAAACAAAGACAAAACAAATGGAAAATGGATCAGCGATGGCTAGAAGGCTGGTGATGTCGACCGCCAAACTCCACCCGAACAAGGAGAGGGACCGACTTTGGCGGAAGTCCTTCTGTAGCTCAGTTGGTAGAGCATGGCGCTTGTAACGCCAGGGTAGTGGGTTCGATCCCCGGGACCACCCATACGTAGAATGTATGCACACATGACTGTAAGTCGCTTTGGATAAAAGCGTCTGCTAAATGGCATATATATATAAGTCGTGACACCATGTAACGCTTTTACAACGTACAGAAGTGCGCTGATTGGCAAAGTATTGGCAAAGTATTGACACGTTTTTTTAAATTGAGAGACGAGCTAAAAGTTTTCTTTACTGACCACAATTTTCCCTTGTATTACCGCTTGCATGATGACGAGTTTCTCACACGACTGGCCTATCTGGGGGATGTTTTTTCTCGCCTGAATGATCTGAATCTAGGATTATAGGGACTCTCCGCAACTATATTCAATGTGTGGGACAAAATTGAGCCTATGATTAGAAGTTGGAGCTCTTTTCTGTCTGCATTAACATGGACAACACACAGGTCTTTCCATAATTGTATGATTTTGTGTGCAAATTAACTCAAGCTTACGGACAATGTCAAATGTGATATAGCGAAGGACCTGAGTGAGTTGAGTGCGCAATTACGCAGATACTTTCCCAAAACGGATGACACAAAGAACTAGATTCGTTATCCCTTTCATGCCCTGCCTCTAGTCCACTTACTGATATCTGAACAAGACAGCCTCATTGAAATTTCAACAAGCGGTTCTGTGAAAATTGAATTGAATCATAATTTAAGCCACTGCCAGGCTTCTAGATTGGGCTGCGCTCAGAGTATCCTGCCTTGGCAAATCGTGCAGTTAAGACACTGATGCCCTTTGCAACTATGTACCTATGTGAGAGTGGATTCTCGGCCCTCACTAGCATGAAAACTAAATACAGGCACAGACTGTGTGTGGAAAATGATTTAAGACAGACTCTCTCCAATGCAACCCAACATTGCAGAGTTATGTGCATCCTTTCAAGCACACCCTTCTCATTAACCTGTAGTGAATTATTCACAATTCTCGAAGAACAAATAAGGTTTTATATGTAAGATGGTAAAATAAAGAGCAAAAGTATTGATTATTATTTTATTATCATTTGTGCCCTGGTCCTATAAGAGCTCTTCGTCACTTCCCATGAGCCGGATTGTAACAAAAACTCTCCACTCATTCTTATATTTAATAAATGTATTGTATAGTGTGTGTGTGTGGCAGGCTTACAATGATGGCAACAACAAAACAATTCTGAGTGTGCTGACCCTGGTGCTAGAGGGGGTACACAGCCGGATGTTGAATGTTTGAAGGGGTACGGGACTATGAAAGTTTGGGAACCACTGGGCACCAGCAACTATGTGGTGGTAATCACTACAGCCCTGATGCTCTTTCTGTGGAACAGAGATAACGTTAAGCTCTCTCTGTCTCACAAGTAGCCAAGCCAACCAGCTCCCCTTGACTTCTACAGCTTTCTTTTCCTTCCACGAAAGAGGATGCTGAAACATTGCTTGCGCTGCTCCACACATTTATGTTGTATTAACTATGTTTTTTGCCCTTTTTGCATGTACACCCTGTCTCCTAAGCTACTAACGTGAAATAAACTGTAACGTCTTTAAAACCTTCAACTCACTTCAGCTCATCTCATCTGGTTTATGTTGCGATATCCATACTAGCATACCACTTCGAATGCATGGCCAGTACACCACTTCATTCTGCGTGGCACATGCCAGTGTTATTGTATATTAGAGCAGAGTGCCTGTCTGGTAGAAGAGGTAATAGGCGTGCATATTTCCTGTCATATCTCTGGTCGATGAAAGACGAGGTCACAGTGGGTGGTTCAGACGTATTGATCCCCGAGTGACGGACGGACGGACGGACGGACAGACCGACCCAATGTCAGGGTCTACTGGGTCCCGTGGAACCCTGATCCTACATCATACACAATGCGCTACATCATACAGCACAGAGCACACACTGGATACACAGTGACATAGTGGTTACACACTGTAACATACAGTGATAAAACACACTGTGTGTGTGTGTGTCTCAAATGGCACCTTATTCCCTATGTAGTGCACTACTTTAGTTTGTACCGTATAGGAAATAGGGTGTCATTTGGGACACAGAAACTCTACTTACTGTATAAAACAGGACGGTGGGATTGATACCCTCTGCCATGTATATACAGTAGCTATAGCCCGACACTTTCTGATCCATATTTGAACAGTTAATGATGTTGGTTATGGGCAATTCCAAAGTAACGGAAGTACTTTAAAATGTAAGCCAAACAAAAAGCAATGATTCCAAAATTAAACATACAACTCAAAGGATGACATTTACAAATATTTGACAATCACATTTACTTCAAGAACAGTGCAGATGCAAAGTTTGGTAACAGAATGACGGCACATACCGCGTCAACCGTCATTCTGTTACCAAACTTTGCATCTGCACTGTTCTTGAAGTGAATTTGTTTTTGTAAAATAGTTTTGTGCATAGAGCTGTATGGTTTGTTTAATTTTGTAATCGTTGCTTTTTGTTCGTAAAATTCGTAAACGTTTTTGTAATTTCTCCGGTGGACATTTGTTAAAGTAGTCCTTGTGCAAAGAAATGTATGATTTGTTTAAATTTCCAATCATTGTTTGTTGTTTGGCACACATTTTAAAGTGAAACATCTGAGTTGTCACGTTCTGTCACGCCTTGGTCATTGTATTTTGTGTTTTTGTTATATGTTTGGGTAGGCCAGGGTGTGACATGGGTTTATATGTTGTTTTTCGTATTGGGGTTTGTAGTATTTGGGATCGCGGCTAATTAGGGGTGTTGTATAGGCTTGGCTGCCTGAGGCGATTCTCAATTGGAGTCAGGTGCTTATCGTTGTCTCTGATTGGGAACCGTATTTAGGCAGCCTGAGTTCGCTTTGTATTTTGTGGGTGTTTGTTCCTACTCCGTGTTGTAGTCACCAGATAGGCTGTAATTAGTTTCACGTTCCGTTCTGTTGTTTTTGTATTTAGTATTCAGTTGTTTCATGTACCGCGATTCATTTTCATTAAAGTCATGAGTAACCTACACGCTGCATTTCGGTCCGACTTTCTTCATTCAACAGACGAATGCCGTTACACGTTCGATGTAACGATGAGACTAAGGCACAGCGGGATATGAATACATACTTCTTTAATAAAGAAAGACCACTAAAGAAAGGTGACGCTATATAGACCGAGTGCAGACATGCACCTGCAAATAAACAATAACCCACCAAACCAAAATGGAAAATGGCAACCTAAATAGGATCCCCAATCAGAGACAACGATTAACAGCTGCCTCTGATTGGGAACCAATTCAGGCCACCATAGACCTGCATATACCTAGACATACTAAAACCCCATAGATATACAAAAAAAACCTAGACAGGAGAAAAACAATAACAATAAATAAAACAATACAAACAATAAACCAACCACCCTTGTCATACCCTGACCTAACCAAAATAATAAAGAAAACAAAGACAACTAAGGTCAGGGCGTGACAGTTGTAGTGTAATTCCATTGACGTGGAATTGTCCTTATGTAAGTATACAGTACATCAATTGATACTGAACGGTGCAGTGAGAATATTTGATTACTCACTTACTCAGTCTCTGAGTAAAACAGAGTTCTGGCTTCATAATAATGACATGGATCTTAATACCTATGATGGTTTATGTGAGTGGCTGCTGAGTGGTGCTAATGTCTGTCTGTCAAGAGAAATCTATACTTCCTACCCATATGGGAGATGAGTCTGGATAAATATTCTGATTGTCTATACGGTACGTGGACAGAGTGAGTCTGGGGATAAACGCCAGTTACTTCTTTGCAGTAGGGGTAGGGATGAGCTGGTTGGTGGATTGGTATTGACCCTTATTGATTTTTCAGAAAGGAATAGCTGCACCAGTACTCATCAATCAAAGACAAGCAAACTATTAATGTCACGCATGACTGTCGTCTCACTGGAGCGTTGGAGGAGAGAGAGGGAGACAAAGAGAGAGAGATTGAAGAGAGAGAGATTGAAGAGAGAGAGAGGGAGGAGAGAGAGAGAGGGAGGAGAGAGAGATGGAGGAGAGAGAGAGAGAAAAAGAGAGAGTGAGATGGAGGAGAGAGAGAGGGAGGAGAGAGAGAGGGAGAAAAAGAGAGCGAGAGAGAGAGATGGAGGAGAGAGAGATGGAGGAGAGAGAGAGAGAGGGAGGAGAGAGAGAGGGAGGAGAGAGAGAGAGAGGGAGGAGAGAGAGAGGGAGAAAAAGAGAGCGAGAGGGAGGAGATATGGAGAGAAAAAGAGAGAGAGAGAGAGAGAGAGAGGAGAGAGAGAGAGAGAGAGAGAGAGAGAGAGAGAGAGAGAGAGAGAGAGAGAGAGAGAGAGAGAGAGAGAGAGAGAGAGAGAGAGAGAGAGAGAGAGAGAGAGAGAGAGAGAGAGAGAGAGAGATGGAGGAGAGAGAGAGAGATTGGGAAAGAGAACAACATAACAAAATAGAGATGGAGAAAGACCCCTATCAGATAGAGGGTTCGATTTGTTTTTGTATCAATTACTTGATAACACGGTCATACGATGAATTCCCTAGTGAGGGAACCAGACCATCTCATTTCGGCTCGTGAAGAAATCGAAGGCCAGCGATCCGGCACTAGACCACCTTAATGCCTTGTCCCCTCATGTTTAGCTAAATAAAGATGGAGGGGCTCGCTCTGAAGTTTCTTGGAAATAATGAGGGAATGAATGAAAGAAAGAGAAGATGGATGGATGAAATGAGGACTGTGGGGATCAACAGTGGAGCCAGTGTGGTGTGCAGTATGTCAGAGGAGATGGTGTGTCATCGGAGAGGAGAACACCTCGAGATGGTTATCACAGTGAGAATGAGACGGCCTGCTGAAATACAGTAGAGCCCCTGTACAGGTGGAAATCCTACCTGATCTGGCCCCCTACCTGGAATGTTGACGTGCCCGCATGCACACACACACACACACACACACACACACACACACACACACACACACACACACACACACACACACACACACACACACACACACACACACACACACACACACACACACACACACACACACGTGCACCCACGCGCACACACAGGCACGTGCGCACACACACACACACACACACACACACACACACACACACACACACACACACACACACACACACACACACACACACACACACACACACACACACACACACACACACACACACACGTGCACCCACGCACACACACGTGCACCCACGTACACACACACGTGCACCCACGCACACACACAGGCACGTGCACACACACACCGCCACAGTCACACACACACCTGTAGAGGACGTTAGACCTATGGATGATTCAGCATATTCATTGTGTTTTTACAGTAGTATTGTAAGGTTGTGGTCAGAAACCTGAGAACAGTGGATCAATCTGAAAACTCCCGTTGACCGTTTGGGGAGAATATTTTGGATCACCCCAAAACACAAAACATGCCCATTGTTCTTTAACATCTTGATTTTGTACCAGGCCTTAGTTGCAAGACAAACACACAAGACGAATGAGGTCAAACACGGGGCTACATGCAGTGGAACAGTTCATTCAATGGAATTTGATCATCTAAGCTCCAGTGTGTCAGAAGAGGAATGCACATGGTAACGACTGAATCACAAGATAATTAGATAAACCTGTTATGAACACTGGTAAGTCCAGGGTTAGACAAGTTCTCAAACAACAAGGAGATCAAGACACAAGAAGAGAGTCAAGAACATTACAGTAGCCGTATTGAAACAGGCCATTTTATCCAATATTTTTAGGTGTTCATTTAATAACGTCCCAAAACTCAATGTAGTCAAGAAAACATAAACAACTCAATAAAACGGACAATACAGTTTTTTAGATGCAATTATGTTAAAAAAAAGAAAAAGCATTAAACCAAGAAGACATTTAAAATATGCCCAGAAATAACACTAATTCAATTTTACATTTACATTACATTTACATTTAAGTCATTTAGCAGACGCTCTTATCCAGAGCGACTTACAAATTGGTGCATTCACCTTATGACATCCAGTGGAACAACCACTTTACAATAGTGCATCTAAAGGGGGGGAGGGGGGGTGAGAAGGATTACTTTATCCTATCCTAGGTATTCCTTAAAGAGGTGGGGTTTCAGGTGTCTCCGGAAGGTGGTGATTGACTCCGCTGTCCTGGCGTCGTGAGGGAGTTTGTTCCACCATTGGGGAGCCAGAGCAGCGAACAGTTTTGACTGAGCTGAGCGGGAACTGTACTTCCTCAGTGGTAGGGAGGCGAGCAGGCCAGAGGTGGATGAACGCAGTGCCCTTATTTGGGTGTAGGGCCTGATCAGAGCCTGGAGGTACTGAGGTGCCGTTCCCCTCACAGCTCCGTAGGCAAGCACCATGGTCTTGTAGCGGATGCGAGCTTCAACTGGAAGCCAGTGGAGAGAGCGGAGGAGCGGGGTGACGTGAGAGAACTTGGGAAGGTTGAACACTAGACGGGCTGCGGCGTTCTGGATGAGTTGTAGGGGTTTAATGGCACAGGCAGGGAGCCCAGCCAACAGCGAGTTGCAGTAATCCAGACGGGAGATGACAAGTGCCTGGATTAGGACCTGCGCCGCTTGCTGTGTGAGGCAGGGTCGTACTCTGCGGATGTTGTAGAGCATGAACCTACAGGAACGGGCCACCGCCTTGATGTTAGTTGAGAACGACAGTTTGTTGTCCAGGATCACGCCAAGGTTCTTAGCGCTCTGGGAGGAGGACACAATGGAGTTGTCAACCGTGATGGCGAGATCATGGAACGGGCAGTCCTTCCCCGGGAGGAAGAGCAGCTCCGTCTTGCCGAAGTTCAGCTTGAGGTGGTGATCCGTCATCCACACTGATATGTCTGCCAGACATGCAGAGATGCGATTCGCCACCTGGTCATCAGAAGGGGGAAAGGAGAAGATTAATTGTGTGTCGTCTGCATAGCAATGATAGGAGAGACCATGTGAGGTTATGACAGAGCCAAGTGACTTGGTGTATAGTGAGAATAGGAGAGGGCCTAGAACAGAGCCCTGGGGGACACCAGTGGTGAGAGCGCGTGGTGAGGAGACAGATTCTCGCCACGCCACCTGGTAGGAGCGACCTGTCAGGTAGGACGCAATCCAAGCGTGGGCCGCGCCGGAGATGCCCAACTCGGAGAGGGTGGAGAGGAGGATCTGATGGTTCACAGTATCGAAGGCAGCCGATAGGTCTAGAAGGATGAGAGCAGAGGAGAGAGAGTTAGCTTTAGCGGTGCGGAGCGCCTCCGTGATACAGAGAAGAGCAGTCTCAGTTGAATGACTAGTCTTGAAACCTGACTGATTTGGATCAAGAAGGTCATTCTGAGAGAGATAGCGGGAGAGCTGACCAAGGACGGCACGTTCAAGAGTTTTGGAGAGAAAAGAAAGAAGGGATACTGGTCTGTAGTTGTTGACATCGGAGGGATCGAGTGTAGGTTTTTTCAGAAGGGGTGCAACTCTCGCTCTCTTGAAGACGGAAGGGACGTAGCCAGCGGTCAGGGATAAGTTGATGAGCGAGGTGAGGTAAGGGAGAAGGTCTCCGGAAATGGTCTGGAGAAGAGAGGAGGGGATAGGGTCGAGCGGGCAGGTTGTTGGGCGGCCGGCCGTCACAAGACGCGAGATTTCATCTGGAGAGAGAGGGGAGAAAGAGGTCAGAGCACAGGGTAGGGCAGTGTGAGCAGAACCAGCGGTGTTGTTTGACTTAGCAAACGAGGATCGGATGTCGTCCATCTTCTTTTCATTTTCCTTTCCAGCCACTTAAAGTCTCTTCTAATATTGTCCAGTGTTATCCCAAAACCTGCGAAAGGAGAGACCCCATGGTTCAGTCACTTGTGTGTGTTTTTGGTGTCCCTCTCCTCTCAGGGTGGTTGGTAGGCCAGCTAGTGTTGATTTCTGTAATGAGATCAGATGTGACGTTTGGTTAGCCGACCAAAGGTTGTGTTAGCTGGGGCAGGGCTCGGTCATATATAGCCTCTCTCCGACCACAGAGAGAATAACAGCCTTACTGCACATTCCACAGCCATAGAACAGATCTAAGTGCAGTCAATAACAGCATTGTCGAACACACAGCAGTCAGATCGCAGTCACGTACAGCCTATGTCAGACCACAAAGAGAGTAGCAGTATCTCAAATGGCACCCTATTCCCCATTTTAATTCACTACTTTTGGTCAGGCTTATTATATGGGGAATAGGGTGTCATTTGATACAAAGCCTCAGTCTTGCCACATACGCCTAAGTCCCAACTGTTCCTGGAGACCCGTGCTGTGTTGTGTTGTTCAGGCAAGGGTTTAGGTTTGATACAGCACCTTTGATCACGTACCTCATTGTGACTGCGGTGCACTGTGCAGTATTCAGGTGACTTTCTTTCAAGTCTACAGCCAGCGATCAATGAGTTGTTTAATCAATCCTGCTTGGGGACTAGATTTACATCTTCCTACGTTACATCACCGGGTCTTTATCAATAAATCGAACGGCCATGTGGCCATTTTCCAGCTCTGGGAAAATGAAGCCCAGTTGCTACAGTAGATTTGTTGTGTTCCTTGTTGATAAGAAAGAGTTGGACAGATCCTACAATTCTAGGAGCATTCAGACATTGTATAAGAGTAGGATGTTGTTGCCTTCACACGCTATATCAGTTTTGTGCTGATCCTAGATCTGTGCCAATGGGGAAACTTCTTTCCGGCATATATTTTATGATCTGAACAGCTTGCAGAGAATCTCTCTCTCTCTATGCAGATGAGTCATTATCTCCCTGTCTCCATACTTAAACACCTGATGAAGGAAGACTGAGGAACAGGTGGATGGCTTCTTGAATAGAGGAGATCAGAGCCTCCTACACACTCCTTACTCACACACACACACACAGACTGATAGACAGACAGACACACACACTCACTCGCACACACACACACACACACACACACACACACACACACACACACACACACACACACACACACACACACACACACACACACACACACACACACACACACACACACACACACACACACACACACACACACACACACACACACACACACACACACACACACAGGTGAGTGGGAGTGAGGAGAGCAACAAGGGCTTTCTACATCCAGGGTTACCATAGAAACGTTGAGAAGGAGAGGAAGTTGGTGTTGAGCTAACAAGGTAAAATAAGGGCCTTGGACACACACACACACACACACACACACACACACACACACACACACACACACACACACACACACACACACACACACACACACACACACACACACACACACACACACACACATCCTCTGACAGGAACATGGGAAACGCACTTTTAATTCACTCTCTATATCAGGTCCACTGGGCACTGTTATACTGCTCACACTGAGCAAGACTCCTCTCCTCCTCCTTCCCTCCTCCTCCTCCCCACTCCTCTTCTCCTTCCCACCCTCCCCTCCTCCCCTCCCCTCTTCTCCTCTGATCTGTGTAGCGTATGCTGCCTGATGTTGTCAGTTCGGGAAAGTTAGAATGACACCACTAGCAACACTGAAGCATATATGAGAGCGCCAGCTGTTCCGGACGACTGTGTGATCACGCTTTCCATAGCCGATGTGATCAAGACCTTTTAAACAGGTCATCATTTACAAATCCGGGGGGTCAGACGGATTACCATGTACGGACCAACTAGCAAGTGTCTTCACTGACATTTTCAACCTGTTCCTGACCGAGTCTGTAATGACTCTCCCTGCCCGAGTCTGTTTCAAGCAGACCACCATAGTCCCTGTGCCCAAGAATGGGACGGTAACCGGCCTAAATGACTACCGCCCCGTAGCACTCACGTCGGTAACCATGAAGTTCTTTAAAAAGTTGGTCATGTCTCACATCAACACCATCACACCGGAAACCCTAGGCCCACTCCAATTCGCATTCCAACCCTACATATCCATAAATCACACAATCTCAATCGCACTCAACACTGCCCTTTCCCACCTGGACAAAAGGAACACCTATGTGAGAATGCTATTCATTGACTACAACTCAGTGTTCAACACCATAGTGCCCATAAAGCTCATCACTAAGCTAAGGACCATGGGACTAAACATCTCCCTCTGAAACTGGATCCTGGACTTCCTTACGGGCCAACCCCAGGTGGTAAGGGTAGGCAACAACACATCTGCCACGCTATTCCTCAACACTGGGGCCCCTCAGGTGCGTGTGCTTAGTCCCCTCCTGTACTCCCTGTTCACCCACGACTGCGTGGCCAAGCACGACTCCAACACCATCATTAACTTTGTTGACAACACAACTGTGGTAGGCCTGATCACCAACAACGATGAGACAGTCTATAGGGAGGAGGTCAGAGACCTGGCGATGTGCTGCCAGAATAACAACCTCTTCCTCAATGTGAGCAAGTGGGCCGAACAGACACCCATGAAGTGGAACAGGTCAAGAATTAAGTTCCTTGGTGTCAACATCACCCAACAAACTATCATGGTCCAAACACACCAAGACAGTCGTAAAGAGGGCAGGACAACATATCCCTTAGGAGACTGAAAAGATTTGGCATGGGTCCCCAGATCCTCAAAAAGTTATACGTCTGCTCTATCGAGAGCATCCTGACCTGTTGCATCACCGCCTGGTTTGGCAAATGCTCGGCATCCGACCGTAAGGCACTACAGAGGGTAGTGCGTATGGCCTAATACATCACTGGGGCCAAGCTTCCTGCCATCCAGGACCTATATACTAGGTGGTGTCAAAGGAAGGCCCAAAACATTGTCAAAGACTCCAAGTTATAGTTGTTCCTTTTTATTCCATTTTTTTCACTTTAGTTTATCTAATATTTTCTTAAACCTTATTTCTTGAACTGCATTATTGGTTCAGGGCTTGTAAGTGAGCATTTCACGGTAAGGTCGACACCTGTTCTATCCGGCGCATGTGACAGATACCATTTGATTTGATTTGGCTAATCGATTAACATTTGCTCTGCCCCGCTTGCTGTTCCAGACCTGTTGTTTCAGGCCAGCGCCAGAGGAGACCGACGTGACTGTCGCTGAGGAGTCCGGCTCGTACTGCGCTCCGTGCGTTTGTCCCGTTCGAGGTTCATAAAGTGTACAAGTCATATAACAACGCACAAAGCGAGCTGCAGCCAGTGTGAACTGAAACTATTGATTGGGACGTCATGCAGGTTTTTGCCTCGCGCCATTGGTTATTCATTTGTTCATCCTTTTGCCACGCACAGCATATCTGTGGAAGAAGATATGAAGTATGTAAGGTATCATTGTCAGGTTATTCAAATGTTAACCCTAGCCACATTTCCATACTATCTGTAACAGGCATGAACCTGTTGCTCATTTGATGTATTAGAGTGGTCAGTCAATAGGTGTTTTTTGTTAAGTCTTGGTGACTCTCCTGTTTCCTGTTTGATACACTTCATCGTTGCAGAACGCTGAATAATGCAGAGTCACCCCCATATCAAGCGTAGCCAAACGCACTGGCCCACAGATGCACACAGACACACACACACACACCGGTAGGGCAGGGGCCTAATGGGTTTTAGATAGTAAATCTCACGGGAGTAGTTCTGGGCAGCGCCTGAAAGAACAGAGCTGATGAAGGTGGAGAGATCCCTCGTTTTGCACTCCTTTTTCTTCTCCCGCCTGGCCTGAGTGATGGGGGAGACAAAACTAAGCTCGGGTTGTACTTTGTCTTCAGTTCTCTTTCTTTTTCTTCTCTTTTTTTTTTCTCTCTCAGGAAGGTCATTTTTTACTCCGGAAGTCTCTTGAGTCTGTAGAAAGCTCTCCTCCATCCAAACTGTCTTGTGTTCAGCCGGAAACCCCACAAGGCCATTCAGTTGACGCACAGCAGAGGAAATTGTTAGGAAATTCTAACACTCGCCAGAGATGCTGTCAACACGTTCCTCAAGCACCTGAGTTGAGCTGTGTGCCGATACTATTTCACCTCAATGGGACTTCCTTGTTTAAATAATGGTTTCATAAAGGAATATAAAATATCACATTCATTTTGAACGCAGACCTGATCCCTTCTCAAGGCAGAATATTGAATGAACTCAGTCGAATGAATCTTGAATGATATGTCAGGATTTATGGGCTTTATATAAAAGACTGATTGAACCCCAGAGGGCGTGCGTGTGTGGAGATGACGGTGCGTGTGTGTGTGTGTGCAGCAACCCTGTGGCAGTTTTGGTGTATTGCCCCAGTGCTTTAGGAGAGAGAGAGAGAGAGAGAGAGAGAGAGAGAGAGAGAGAGAGAGAGAGAGAGAGAGAGAGAGAGAGAGAGAGAGAGAGAGAGAGAGAGAGAGAGAGAGAGAGAGAGAGAGAGAGAGAGAGAGAGAGAGAGAGAGAGAGAGAGAGAGATAGTAAAAGAAAAAGAGAATGAAAGAGAGAGATAGTAAAAGAAAAAGAGAATGAAAGAGAGAGATAGTAAAAGAAAAAGAGAATGAAAGAGAGAGATAGTAAAAGAAAAAGAGAATGAAAGAGAGAGATAGTAAAAGAAAAAGAGAATGAAAGAGAGAGATAGTAAAAGAAAAAGAGAATGAAAGAGAGAGATAGTAAAAGAAAAAGAGAATGAAAGAGAGAGATAGTAAAAGAAAAAGAGAATGAAAGAGAGAGATAGTAAAAGAAAAAGAGAATGAAAGAGAGAGATAGTAAAAGAAAAAGAGAATGAAAGAGAGAGATAGTAAAAGAAAAAGAGAATGAAAGAGAGAGATAGTAAAAGAAAAAGAGAATGAAAGAGAGAGATAGTAAAAGAAAAAGAGAATGAAAGAGAGAGATAGTAAAAGAAAAAGAGAATGAAAGAGAGAGATAGTAAAAGAAAAAGAGAATGAAAGAGAGAGATAGTAAAAGAAAAAGAGAATGAAAGAGAGAGATAGTAAAAGAAAAAGAGAATGAAAGAGAGAGATAGTAAAAGAAAAAGAGAATGAAAGAGAGAGATAGTAAAAGAAAAAGAGAATGAAAGAGAGAAAAAGAGAATGAAAGAGAGAGATAGTAAAAGAAAAAGAGAATGAGAGAGAGAGATAGTAAAAGAAAAAGAGAATGAATGAGAGAGAGAGAGAGAGATAGTAAAAGAAAAAGAGAATGAATGAGAGAGAGAGAGAGAGAGAGATAGTAAAAGAGAAAGAGAATGAAAGAGAGAGATAGTAAAAGAAAAAGAGAATGAAAGAGAGAGATAGTAAAAGAAAAAGAGAATGAATGAGAGAGAGAGAGAGAGATAGTAAAAGAAAAAGAGAATGAATGAGAGCGAGAGAGTGTGTAAAAGAAAAAGAGAATGAATGAGAGAGAGAGAATGTAAAAGAAAAGGAGAATGAATGAGAGAGAGAGAATGTAAAAGAAAAGGAGAATGAAAGAGAGAGAGAGAGTAAAAGAAAAGGAGAATGAAAGAGAGAGAGAGAGTAAAAGAAAAAGAGAATGAGAGAGTGAGTGAGAGAATGATAGAGAGAGGGGGAAGCTGTGATGACAGCCATGTCTTCAGCAGAGGGGTGACTCAACCAAGGATTATGCCATGACTTTCTGTCATCATGTGCCTAGGGTGACAACCGGCACCAGCCTTCCCTACAGAAACATTACTACTGGATTAAGATCACAGAGCAAGGGATGGAGAGAGAGTGGGGGGTTAGGGAGAGAGTGGGCGAGACAAGGAGAGAGAGAGTTGGGGGTTAGGAAGAGAGAGGGTGAGACAATGAGAGAGAGACAGTTGGGGGGATAGGTAGAGAGAGGTCGAGACAAGGGGAGAGAGAGTTGGGAGGATAGGGAAAGAGAGGGATAGACTACGGAAAAAGAAGGAACAGCATGTCAGAAATCAGCTCAATGTAATTGACGAATCCATAGACTCTAACCACTTCTGGGAAAATTAGAAAACACTAAACAAACAACAACACAAATAGTTATCTATCCAAAATGGAGATGTATGGTTAAACCACTTCTCCAATCTTTTTGGCTCTATAACAAAGAATAAAGAGCAAAAACACATACAGGATCAAATACAAATCTTAGAATCAACTATTAAAGACCAGAACCCGCTGGATTCTCCAGTTACCTTGAATGAGCTACAGGACAAAATAAAAACCCTCCAACCCAAAAAGGCATGTGGTGTTGATGGTATCCTTAATGAAATGATCAAATATACAGACAACAAATTCCAATTGGCTATACTAGAAGTCTTTAACATCATCCTTAGCTCTGGCATCTTCCCCAATATTTGGAATCAAGGACTGATCACCCCAATCCAAAAAGTGGAGACAAATTTGACCCCAATAACTACCGTGTGATATGCGTCAACAGTAACCTTGGGAAAATCCTCTGCATTATCATGAACAGCAGACTCGTACATTTCCTCAATGAAAACAATGTACTGAGCAAATGTCAAATGGGCTTTTTACCAAATTACCATACAACAAACCATGGATTCCACAAAGCTGTGAACGATCTGAGAGACAAGGCAAGAAGGGCATTCTATGCCATCAAAAGGAACATACAATTCAACATACCAATTAGGATCTGGCTCAAAATACTTGAATCAGTCATAGAGCCCATTGCCCTTTATGGTTGTGAGGTCTGGGGTCCGCTCACCAACCAAGATTTCACAAAATGGGACAAACACCAAATTGAGACTGCATGCAGAATTCTGCAAACATATCCTCCATGTACAACGTAGAACACCAAATAATGCAGAGCAGAATTAGGCCGATACCCACTAATTATCCAAATCCAGAAAAGAGACCTTCAATTCTACAACCACCTAAAAGGAAGCGATTCCCAAACCTTCCATAACAAAGCCATCACCTACAGAGAGATGAACCTGGAGAAGAGTCCCCTAAGAAAGCTGGTCCTGGGACTCTGTTCACAAACACAAACACACACCACAAGGCCACAGGACAGCAGCACAATTAGACCCAATCAAATCATGAGAAAACAAAAAGATGATTACTTGACACATTGGAAAGAATTAACAAAAAACAGAGCAAACTAGAATGCTATTTGGCCCTAAACAGAGAGTACACAGTGGCAGAATACCTGACCACTGTGACTGACCCAAACGTAAGGAAAGCTTCGACTATGTACAGACTCAGTGAGCATAGCCTTGCTATTGAGAAAGGCCGCCCGTAGGCAGACCTGGCTCTCAAGAGAAGACAGGCTATGTGCCCACTGCCCACAAAATGAGGTGGAAACTGAGCTGCACCTCCGACAATCAATCTTACATCCAGGCAAAGCCCTGCGTGCGCTCCAGGATGGGACAGAGACTGTTGACATGATGCTATTGCAATGCTCTACAATTATAGACATGCTGATGTCATTTCAAACACAATGACCAGAGTAGCTAGAATAAACCGGTGAGTGCTCTTGAGTCTGCTGTAAACCACGTTCAGCTATTGGCAGTCCTATAAGGTGTGTCTTTGGCACTCCTATATTTCTCAGTTCAAATGCTGAGGCAACTAATCAAGCACAAAACAATGACGTGGTGTTGTATCCGGTGACAAAGCAGGACTAAGTAAAGCTATTGGCTTTTTATATACTTTGAACAGGCCTGTATCCCCTATGCCAGGAGAAGCTCTGGCTTACAGCAATGCTGGCACAGCGTAGACTACACACATACACGCACGCACTCACACACACACACACACACACACACACACACACACACACACACACACACACACACACACACACACACACACACACACACACACACACACACACACACACACACACACACACACACACACACACACACACACACACACACACACACACACACACACACACACACAGGATAATAAGTTCTGGCTGGTAGACAGGAGCTGTGGCACTGAGTGCTACACAGTCTCTCCTTCAGCTGTTCCCTACTGCCCATGGCCACTATAACAGGCCTCACAGATACTACTGGAGGGAAGCTATTGGTCGCCAGTTGGAGAGGCGCTCCGACTTGGACTGTTGATCTGGCAGGGCTGGAAACCAAGCAGAATGTTGCCTGAAGCCAGGGAAAATAGGCAACTAGGCTATTTCCTACTGCGTCATCGACTTGGAACAGGGTTGGGGTACAATGATGAATTATTATTGGAGTGATACAGTTTGAGAGATTGACGAGCGCCAACTGTTGCGGTCTTGCTTTACAGTAAAGGCATCTGACTGCAGGTTACGTTGTCTGCCACCACCCTGGTTTGTCCTGTTTGTCCTCATCAGTTTGACATCCAACTTGTGGATGTAAAATGTATTTCAGGAGGTGTCTGAGGTTACATGAATATGCTGATTCTCCGGCTTATTAGCTCAGATTCACATCTGCTGTCAGCCCACTGATCTCCTTCACAAGGACAGACGAGTGCGATGCAATGACAATGCCCGCATCACAAAAACTGCATCGCAAATGGCACCCTATTCCCTATATAGTGCACTACTTTTGACCAGAGCCCTATGGACCTGCCATTTTGGACACTCACAGTGACTTACGGAGAAAAGCCGACATTATCACACACACCTCAATGACACCCTATTCCCTCCACCCTATATAGTGCACTACTTTTGACCAGAGCCCTATGTTGGCTATATTCACGACTGTGAATAGAATGCTTGTGTTACTCCGGTCAAATGCAGTGTACCATGGGGAATAGGTCGTCTTCTGATGTTGTCTATGCTGTTAAAACAGATCACAGATCAGTCTAGACTCTCCTTGTCCTCTATCACAGAGAGAGAGGGAGACGACAGAGAGACGGACAGAGCGTGAACGGCAGACGAGCTTAATAAAGAGAGAGGGAGGACACGGAGGTGCACCGTGTCAAGCACAACCACAAGTGATTTACAATGAGAGCTTCACGCAGATCAAGGACAATCCGATATGGACGCCTGTTGTTCAGCAGGTTGCTAATGATATTATCATCAGGGTTATTAGCCATCAGTCTTTAGATAAGCTAGGCCTAG
The DNA here is from genome assembly GCF_021184085.1 of Oncorhynchus gorbuscha. Taxonomy (NCBI): domain Eukaryota; kingdom Metazoa; phylum Chordata; class Actinopteri; order Salmoniformes; family Salmonidae; genus Oncorhynchus; species Oncorhynchus gorbuscha. The sequence continues at coordinate 39,571,177 of NC_060184.1, read as the reverse complement.
CTACACATCAGACTTTGAATGGAGAATTGCCAAGAACCAGGATGTATGTGTGTTTTCCATGTAGAGTTTTAGGATGAACAATAAACGAGAGTTTGTTGCGTTGCATCCAAACAGTGTTTAAACATGAATTAATCCTCTCTCCAATTGCAGATTATAAGAGCAGGCAGATGCTTTCCCAAATGTCTGAGAGTATTATGGTTTTAGGTGTGTGTGTGTGTGTGTGTGTGTGTGTGTGTGTGTGTGTGTGTGTGTGTGTGTGTGTGTGTGTGTGTGTGTGTGTGTGTGTGTGTGTGTGTGTGTGTGTGTGTGTGTGTGTGTGTGTGTGTGTGTGTGTGTGTGCTTGCGTGTTTATGGTGCCTACGTGTGCGCCTGTGTGTGTGTCTATGTGCGTGTGCCTGTGTGCGTGCCTGTGTGTGAGCGTGCCAAAGGGTGTGCATGTGTGCGATCGTGCATGCGTATGTGTGTGTTTTGCGGGCTGGTGGAGTTTGGCAGGACCTGGTTGGGCAGATGGGCAGACTGTACCAGGACAGCAGGGCTGGGCTGTTTAAGCTAAGCTAATCATTGTAAAAGGCTAAATGATGACTACATTAATGTGCTAAATCATAATCACCCCCTTATGAGGATTACCAAAGGATGCTTCACATGATTACTCTGGGTTTTGGGGACCAATTTGTGTTGTTTATGTGGATAGTTTTGCATCGCTCCTGTGATTTTGGCTTCTCTTAGAGAAAGTGAGGGATGGAGGGAGGGAGGGCGAAAGAGAGAGAGAGAGAGAGAGAGAGGGAGAGATGGAGAGAATGGACTTTAGTGTATCTGATAGCAACAGAGTGATTCAGAAGTACTGTTATTTTCTCCTCCAGACATTGAACATGGTTTGCTGGAATGACATGGAACGACCCTCTACATGACAGGCAGGAGCTATATTTGGACACCCCCAGGCCCCAGTCCCAGTGCTGTTACTGTTGGGGTGTTAGCACTGGTGCTAGAGGTAGGGTGAAATTTTCCCTAGACCCTGAAGTTGGGTCAGTTTCGCATTTCCCCCACTAATGGTTAAGGTTAGGATTTGGGAAGGGGAAGCTGATCCTAGGTCTGTAACAAGGTGAAACTTCACCCCGGAAACCCCTTGCTACTACAGCTTTAAAACATCAGATACATCCCCTAACCTATGTGTTTGTTAGTCTCTCGTGGACAGACCACGTAGACATAAATGGTACCGTAGCTCTGTCATGATGCAGCGGGATGTGTGAGATGACAAGCAGTATTAGTTCCGGTGCTTTGGATTAATCACTTATTTCGCAGGTGAGAGCATCTTTCGAATTTCGGAAGGGGAGAGGATATTCGGCCCATAACTTGTGAAGAGAGAAGGTGGAGGTCTTGGTTCCGGTTCTGATCCTTGTTTTATGTATTTTTTAACACAGTGTTATTCACTGTGAACTAGGAACTGCAGTGGGGTTGCCAAAATATATTTGACTTAAAAAAAAAAAAAGTTTTCGTGACTTTTCATTTTGATAAGATATGAAGATGCAATTAATTTAAGGTTATTTGTTGATGTAAAAATCGAACTGCTGATTTTAAGGTTCGTCATTAGATTTGGGGTGGGGTGGGGTCGCGAGAAGTTGTTGGGAGAAAAAATGGGGTCTCCATCTGTTAAAAGAAAACGAGGTCCCCGCTGAAAAGGTTTGAATACCACTGTCTTAACACATATGGACCCAGAACCTAATCGAGCATCTGATCAATTACGAGAGACTTTGGTTCTGTGTTAACCGAGATTATGTGTTTGCAAGTGCTCAGTTAATAAGACAGGCCATTTCATGCTGTATGCTGTTAGACGGCTAGACGGGACATTTCTTGCCTGGTTGCATAACCCAGCGAGCCATGTGAGATGTATTAGAATAATAAGGACAAACCCTACAGTCTGTGTGGAATTTGGTCATTTCTATGTAATGAGCACCAACATTTGAAGTTCATAGGAGATTGTCATGATAGGTATCAAATGAAAGTTAAGAGTCTATATTTTTGAGAAATTAAGATATATTTCTAATACCTTTTAATACCTTTTAAGACTTTTTCTGGGAGATGTTTTCTAAGACTTCTTTTCCATCTGTTTGACAATAAATCGAAGCCTTTGCTTATCCCTAATTGGTAGGATGGAAAGGCACCTAAAGGATTCTCAGACCATGAGAAAGAGGATTTACTGTTCTGATGAAACCAAGATTGAACTCTTTGACCTGAATGTTAAGCGTCACGTCTGGAGGAAACCTGGCCCCATCCCTCAAGTGAAACATGATGGTGGCAGCATCATGCTGTGGTGATGGAGGGAAAGATGAACGGAGTGCTCAGGACCTCAGACTGGGGGGAAGGTTCACCTTCCAACAGGACAACGACCCTAAGCACACAGCGAAGACAATGCAGAAGTGGCTTTGGGACAAGTCTCTGAAAGTCCTTGAGTGGCCCAGCCATGCCCGGACTTGAACCCGATCGAACATCTCTGGAGAGATCTGAAAATAGTTGTACAGCAACGCTCCCCATCCAACCTGACAGGTGTGCCAAGCTTGTAGCGTGATACCCAAGAAGACCGGAGGCTGTAATCTCTGCCAAAGGTGCTTTAACAAAGTACTGAGTAAAGGGTCTGAATACTTATGTAAATGTGATATTTCAGTTTTAGTTTTTATACATTTGCAAAAATTTCTGTTTGAGTTTTTCAGGATTCAGGAGGACAGAGTTATGGTCAGATTTGCCAAATGGAGGGTAAGGGAGAGCTTTGTATGCGTTTCTGTGTGTGGAGTAAAGGTGATCTAGAGTTTTGTCTCCTCTAGTTGCACAGGTGACATGCTGGTAAAAATAAGGTAAGACTGATTTCAGTTTTCAATTTGCATTAAAAATCACCGGCCACTAGGACCACCTCCTCTGGATCTGCATATTCTTGTTTTCTTACGGCCCAATACAGCTCCTTGAGTGCGGTCTTAGAGCCAGCATCGGTTTGTGTTGATAAATAGACAGCTACAAAAAATATAGATGAAAACTCCCTCCGTAAATAGTATGGTCTGCAGATTATTGTGAGGTATTTATCTATCGTGATATACTTACTTACAAGCAGATTGTTTTTGCAAAACGTGGTCACACAAAAACACAGGGAGATTTTACAGAAATTCTGTTACCAAACTATTCATCTGCACAGTTCTTCCAGTAAATGTGTTTTTGGGAAATGTTCTGTGTGAATTGTTAAAAGGTGGCCATTGTGCATAGAGTTGCATGGTTTGTTCAACTTTTAAATGAATGGTTTTTGTTTGGCATACATTTTAAGGGAAAACTCTTGAGTCTCGCCGCAAATCCGTTACCGTGGAATTGGCTGTGACTAAACGGGTCTCAGTTAATGTATAACATTTGCTGCCCGCTCCAACAGAGTGGAACTCCAGATGACTGTGTCATCATTCTCTCCAGACCTGGGTTCAAATACTACTTGAAATCTCTCAAATACGTTGAGCTTTTGCTATTGCCTGCCTGAAGGACCAGGTGGGCAGGACTTTTACTTTAAGACTGTTTTGTGGGTTCCAATTGCAACAGGCCAGCTCAACCAGGCACAGATACAGCACTTCAAATTCATTTGAACCCAGGTCTGTGTCTCTCTCTGTCACCACGACGTGTTGATTTTCTCTATTGTTATACAACGTTATTTCACCTTTTGGAGTCTTGGAGGAATTTCCTCTAATAAACCGAATAAACCGGATCGGTTCTGGTTAGAATTATTAGCTGTGTCATCTGGGCTGTAATCTGCACTGTGTCGCGCTGTGTTCTACTGACGCGTTTGAGTACACGGGACTGTTTTGGAAGCTGGTCTATGTTGCTCTGTATTTAATGTGTGGATTATTGGGTTTGATTTGTTTTTGGACCTGAAAAAGGTCTGATATCTGCTCTATGTCAAACTGTTTTGAGTACTCTTACATATATTTTTGTTGTTGTTGCCATTTAGCAGACACTCTTCATCCAGAGCGACTTAACAGCAAGTAGGCTACAATAGAGCACAGTTCATGTTGTCTTATGTAGTTCTTTTCAATTCAGAGGAGTGATTGAAGCTATGGAAATGGTCGGGAGATATATGGCCCTTTCTTGTTCCAAGGCACAGGCGGGATTGTTAGCTAGGTGGTATGGAAACAGCCCCAGGGAGACATATGTTTCTCAGCACCCCAGAGAGGAGCTACACAGCCTGGGGCTCCTGTGGGGAACAGTGCCCCTGATAAATGATTTACCCATGGCCCCTAACACAGGCCTAATGTAATTGTCTATCAGATCCCCACAGGAACACTCACTACAGCTCCCCCCCAGGGGCTCTGGCAAGCAGCCAGGACAAAGCTCAACTCAATGATCACTCCGAGTCTGGGGGCTCACTCCACGAAGATGCTCCCTTGTTTGTTACCCTCATTCCCAACCCTTCTGACAGGACTTTGTAGTTGTAAACCGGGGGTCTTCGACAGTCTTCATGGAGAGTTACTGGGTATCTTATACAGGCTTTCCCTGCTGGTCAGTGCACGTGGTGTAACGCTGGCATAAATGTTCAGGAGACAGGCGCAGGAATGTGTAATATGTTTTTTTTCCCCGAAGCCCAAATTACGGCGTGCTGTGTAAAGGCACGGGGACGACGACCAAACGAACGCGTAACAAAGCACAGTGTAGAAACACAAAACAAAAGAGCGAGGAGTACCTCGAATAAATAACACACGCGCACAATGATTAACAACACGGGACGAGACCTGTAATCATCTGCGCAATCCACAGAAAGCCAAAACACACAGCACAGGTACTCACACGCACCGATGGACATTGTAACAATAATGGACAGCCCACTGGAAACCAAAGGGCACACATACTAATCAGTGGGAATAGGGGACAGGTGTGCGTAATGAATGTTCCGCAGGGTTCCGTGACACATGGTTATAGGAAAAAAACTCCTGACCTTTAAAATAGGTTGGTGAGTTTCCCTAAACCTGGTAGACAATTGATGATGATCCTGTATCCTACTGCTATGAACGTTCTAGGAAAGGGAAGGCTCTGTTACTGTAGCGATAATAAGTGTAGAAGATGTACCTGCCAAGTTCATGTCTCTCTGTGATTGACAGCTTTAGCTAGTCAAGGGTCCCTCTAATGAAGGACTGTATGGGGATGAGTCGATCACAGAGATGTAGGAGGAGGAAAGAGGGGAGGGGACAGATTACCTGTCGAACACATGGAAGTGATCTAAATAACACAGAGGGAACCACCAAATATCAGTCAGGAACAACCCTGCACGCCTGAGGCTAAGGGTAGATGGTCAGTTGACCTCAATGGTCGGCAGTGGAAAAGGAGAAGGTCAAATTCAGACATTGTCCTTGTCGTAATTCCCCTTCTGGAAGTATGTACCACTCTTTGGATCATCAGTGTGCTCACTCTCAGTTTGTGTCTATGTGAATCCTAAGTAAACGTGAATCTCAGTTTGTTGTTTTGTCACTAAAGTACTAAGAGGGTCAAGTGATCTCTCTGAGACATGCTGTCTGTGTGAGTCTCTGTGGTTGATTATTGACCAGGGCGTGGTCAGGCAGAAGAGAGGGAACTGGAGACACCCAATTTTATTGGAGGCCACAACATGAGTTCACTTAGTACATTTGAGGTCAGCTAAACTTGCTGTGCTCTTTGTTCTGGTTCTCACTCTGTCTCTCTTTCTCTCTCTCTCCCTTTCTCTCTCTCTCTCTCTCTCTCTCTCTCTCTCTCTCTCTCTCTCTCTCTCTCTCTCTCTCTCTTTCTCTTTCTCTTTCTCTCTCTCACTCACTCACTGGATTTTATCTGCCCTGTCTCTACTTTCCTTTTTCTAACCTCATTTCCCTTCTCTCTCTCTCTTTCTCTCTCGCTTCCTCTTTCTCTATTCTTTCTCTCTTTCTTTCTCTCTCTCTCTCTCTCTCTCACTGGATTTTAGCTGCCCTCCTCTCTCTCTCTTTCTCTCTCTCTTCCTCTTTATCTCTATTCTTTATCTCTTTCTCTCTTTCTCTCTCTCTTTCTCTCTCTCTCTCTCTCTCACTGGATTTTATCTGCCCTCCTCTGTCTCTACTTTCCCTTTTTCTAACCTCATTTCCCTTCTCTCTCTCTCTTTCTCTCTCACTTCCTCTTTATCTCTTTTCTTTCTTTCTCTCTCTCTCTCTCTCTTCTCGCCCTCACTGCTCTCTGTCTAACCGATGTGGACATAGCCAGAGGGAATCATGCGTGCCAGGGTAGACTCCTTCCACCTCATCAAATCCATTGGCTGCCCTTTCTGTCTTCCCTTCTCTATTACGCTGCTACACACACACACATACACAGCGTGCTGGATGTCCATGCGTTGTCTGCGCCGACGGAGAGAGTCTTTGATGACACCAACATGCCGCCTCGCCAAGATTCATAAGTCTCTTAGACTTGTGCGCATGTGCGTACGCGTGTGCATGTGCGCATGTGCGTACGCATGTGTGTGCCGCGTAACTATGTGTGTGTAAACCCTGTCTACAGTCATATCCAGAAGCTGTGCAGCATCTAGGGTGTGTGTGTGTCAGAAAGGTTGCAGCCTAGCTAAAGCCCTAAGTCCCCATGTTCTCTCTTCAAGTCTCTGTGTTCTATGCTGGCTGGCTGGCTGGCTGGCTGGCTGGCTGGCTGGCTGGCTGGCTGGCTGGCTGGCTGGCTGGCTGTGTGTGTGTGTGTGTGTGTGTGTGTGTGTGTGTGTGTGTGTGTGTGTGTGTGTGTGTGTGTGTGTGTGTGTGTGTGTGTGTGTGTGTGTGTGTGTGTGTGTGTGTGTGTGTGTGTGTGTGTGTGTGTGTGTGTGTGTGTGTGTGTGTGTGTGTGTGTGTGTGTCAGAAAGGTTGCAGCCTAGCTAAAGCCCTAAGTCCCCATATTCTCTCTTCTAAGTCTCTGTGTTCTATGCTGAGTCATGCTGGCTGGCTGGCTGGCTGGCTGGCTGGCTGGCTGGCTGTGTGTGTGTGTGTGTCAGAAAGGTTGCAGCCTAGCTAAAGCCCTAAGTCCCCATATTCTCTCTTCTAAGTCTCTGTGTTCTATGCTGAGTCATGCTGGCTGGCTGGCTGGCTGGCTGGCTGGCTGGCTGGCTGGCTGGATGGCTGGGTGTCTGTGTCTGTGTGTGAGTGCGTGCGTGCGTGCATGAAGTGCCTCTGGTTGCCTCTGCTAGAATCTGTTCAGTATTCTCTGTCACTGCGTTCAAATGTTTGTTCGAGTATCATATTCTAGTGTGGCGCCTGGGTGTTGTGTCGAGAGTCCTCTGGCTTAGCTTGCTGGGGTACTTGTATCTGAACCATGAAGGCATGTCAGTGTAATGTTTTGTAGTATATGTTAATGGATCATATTCTAGTGTCTTATTGGAGTGTTGTCTGAAGGGATCAGTGGCTTAGCTTGTGGCTGAGCTCTTTCCATGACATAGACTGACCAGGTGAATCCAGGTGAAAGCTATGGTCCCTTATTTATGTCACTTGTTAAGTCTACTTCAATCCGTGTAGATGAAGGGGAGGAGACAGATGAAAGAAGGATTTTGAAGCCTTGAGACATTTGAGACATGGGTTGTGTATGTGTGCCATTCAGCGGGTGAATGGATCATACAAAAAATGTAAGAGCCTTTGGGTTTTTCACACTCAACAGTTTCCCGTGCGTATCAAGAATGGTCCAACACCCAAAGGACATCCAGCCAACTTGAAACAACTGTGTGAAGCAATGGAGTCACCATGGGCCAGCATCCCTGTGGAACGCTTTCGACACCTTGTAGAGTCCATCTGGAAGTGACACATCTCATTTTAAGTGCCAAACTTTCCGAGGACGTATCTCTCTTGAGATATCAGTTACTCCCAAAAAGTCTTTATTGTGTCTAAAATGTACAACGCTGTCCTGCTACTCAATCTCAAAGACGATGGCTCAATCCAGGATGGAAGAGTTTCATGTCCGCCTTCGGGAGTTGAAGACAGGATTTGAAGATGTTTGCCTCTAAAACAATATAATTCACCTTTCATTTCCATCTGGATGTCTTGTGTCAGTGTGTCTGAGCCGCCTGGAAGTGATGACACAGTGGTGTTATAACACACGGATGTAACCGTTGCCTTTCAGTTGTCTGTTATAGTGGCTGGTTTAATAGGGAGGCGTCTCAACAACAACTACAAGAAACACAATTGCGTCCGTCTCGTCTCTGTATCGCAGACAGACAGATTGCGGACATATTTTTCGTCCACAACATTCAATTTCCTCCTCATTTCCCAAACTGTCATATCTGGACGCCCGTCACTTGTATAGGTTTTATTCTAGTTTAAGACCTAAAATTATTCTTAGACGGACTAAACCCGCTAGACTGAACTGGTCGAGATGACCTTAGTCTGCTCACCGAATGTTCAGAACCTGGGAAAAAATACACCATCTATAATGAGTGTCTTGCAGGCGCCACAATCGACAAAAGTTTTTGACAAAATAACAGTCAAAAAGTGAAACTTCCCCAAAAAAGACGGGCACCTTGGGTGATGTTTCCTGAGGACACCGACGCCTTAACGCTCCTTAACGCTCCTTAACGCTCCCGTCAAACCCCCCCCGCCATTCCCACCTACTGGCAGCCTCGGGGGACAATCCATCAAAAACATTGCAGCTAAGCGTCATTCATGAACTTAATTTCTTGTCTAATATTCCCTCAGGGTACGCTTGCGTCAAATCCCTCTTCCACAAACCCCCCCCCGGGCACCCCTTATCCCACCGGTACCCCCGCAGCCCTAAGACGAATCATCAAAAAGATGAGGAGATGAAATGGCTTCTTGGACAGTGCGGAGGGCACGGGAGACTAACTCCTTTGTGACCAATGCTTTGTGACAGAGATGACAGTTTTATGAGTTGATTTTGAGAACGGGGGAGATTTTCGGTCAGAAGCTGTCCAACCCTCTCTGTGTTCTGCCTGGGGAACTTGTTTCTCTCCGATGACACGTACGGCACCCTAAATAAGATGTCCGTGGTATTTTATGTCGGAGGCTCGAGACGCGAGGCCGCCTGAATTATGGGGCTTCACTCGCTGCTCTGAGCCGTGGCCCCGAGACACAGGACACCCACTCATCACTAAGAAAAGGGGGATGGGGGGAGGGTGAGAAGAAAGATATAAAGAGGGAATTGAATTGAGTGTGTGTAACAAAGAGGGATGCTGATCTAAGATCAATGTTGTATTATTACCCTTCTAATGGTGATGAGAAACTGATCCTAGGTCTGTGTCGATGCACAAACTCTACATGGTTCCTCGTAGACATCTCACCTCAACAGAGCCTTTTGGCCGTGTAATGTGTCATCCGTCTGGTCTCCTGCCATGCAGAACCACAACATTTATTCCACAGAGTAGACTTGGATCAGCTTCTTATGGGAAACAATGTGTATCACACTTCACTTAGTTCACTTTGAGTTGGTTTCTAACTCTTCAGTTGAGATAGGCATTCATAGTTCATCTGAGAGCATGAATGGTGATGTGCAGAACATGTGAAAGCCAAGCCGTTTCTCTCAGACTTTAAAATGAAGAGCTGTCATCATACGTTATGGTATAAGTCTGCCCTTTAGGAAATGGCTCTATACCCCATCACACATACACACACTCCATCTCTCGCTGCTCTCGGTTAATCAAAAGCGGGAATTGAAGATCTTGAAAAGCCCACGCAAGCTCCATAACACACACATACATGCGTACACACACACACACGCGCGCACACACACGCACACACACACACGCACGCACACACATACCACCCCACTTCACCCAACTCACACACACGGTGGTCAGTGACTCGTCAACTGACAGATGAACAATTCCAAATCTGACCTTTTCCTCTGGGCCTTATGGGTCAATCTCTGCCTCGTGAAACAGCACCACCGAAGCAGTGAACAGAGTTATGACCAGAGAGAGAAAGAGGAGAGGAGAGAGAGCCAGCGGTGTCATTATGGTCAACACCTGCTCTCCTAGCCTCAACACCACAGTTTCAGGGGTCTCTCTCACTCTCTTTCTTTCTCTATTCCCTTCCTCTTTCCTCTCACCTCTCTTTCTCCATCTACAACTTTATATCTCTCTCTTTCTCTCTCTCTCTCCCCATCTCTATCTGTCAGGCTTGTCCTCTGCTATAGTTCCACTATACCCAGTCGACTATGAAAATGTTGTCTTAGTTAACTGCAGCAGAGCCAGACGTACGTTAACATTATTAGAGCCCCCATCACCATTCCTACTAATCATCCCATGATATGAGAGAGACTGATCTGGAGTTTCTCAGTGTGGCTCAACTGAGGAGGTGCTGTGAGGGAAACTGCAGAGCCAGAGCCAGAATGGAAGGAGACAGGGGCTGTGGGTATTAGGGGTGACTGCAAACAGCCTGTTTGATCAGCTTACAGCTTTAAATACATGTCAGTTTGGAGTGTGTGTTGCAAAGCTGTGTGTGTCGCAGTTGTGTGTGAGAGCAAGACATGCAAGATGGCGTCGACAGAGATGGTTGCCTCGCTTCACGTTCTTAGGAAACTATGCAGTATTTCATTTTCTTATGGATTATTTCTTACATTGTTACCCCAGGAAATCTTACATACAGCCGGGAAGAACTATTGGATATAAGAGCAACGTCAACTTACCAACATTACTACCAGGATTATGACTTTCCTGAAGCAGATCCTCTGTTTGGACCACCACCCAGGACAATGGATATGATCCCAGTAGGTGACCCAAAACAACGCCGCTGCAGAAGGGGCAGACAGAGTGATCTTCTGGTCAGGCTCCGTAGACGGGCACATCGCTCACCGTTCCCGAGTATACTACTCACCAATGTCCAGTCTCTTGACTACAAGGTAGACGAAATTCAAGCAAGGGTTGCCTTCCAGAGAGACATCTGAGATTGTAACATTCTCTGTTTCACGGAAACATGGCTCACTCGGGATACGTTATCAGAGTCTGTACAGCCACCCGGTTTCTTCACGCATCGCGAGGACAGAAATAAACATCTCTCTGGAAAGAAGAAGCACGCGGGTGTATTCCTTATGATTAACGACTCGTGGTGTAATCATAACATACATTAAGTCCTTTTGTTCACCTGACTTAGAATTCCTTACAATCAAATGCTGACCGCATTATCTACCAAGAGAATTCTCTTCGATTATAATCACCCCCCCCCCCACAAAAGGAGACATCTCGACGGCCCTGAAAGAACTTCACTGGACTTTATGTAAACTGGAAACCATACATCCCGAGGCTGCATTTATTTTAACAAAGGTCATCTGAAAACAAGGCTCCCTAAATGTTATCAGCATACGGCCCGAGCTGGCAGCATTCTGGATCATTGCTAACTTCCACGACGCATACAAAGCCCTCCCCCGCCCTCCTTTCAGTAAATCTGACCACGACTCCATTTTGTTGCTCCCAGCCTACAGGAAACACCCGTGATCAGGTCAGTTCAACGCTGGTCCGACCAATCAGATTCCATGCTTCAAGATTGCTTCAATCACGTTGACCGGGATATGTTCCGGATAGCTTCAGACAACAACATTGATGTTTACGCTGACTCTGTGAACTAGTTTATTAGCAAGTGCTTTGGTGATATTGTACCCACGGTGACTAATAAAACCTTCTCTAACCAGAAACCGTGGATTGATGGCAGCATTCACGAAAAAACTGAAAGCGTGAACCACTGCTTTTAATCATTTATTTATTTTATTTTATTTCACCAGGTAGGCAAGTTAAGAACAAGTTCTCATTTACAATTGCGACCTGGCCAAGATAAAGCAAATGTAACGGTTTTCTTCTGGTGAAAGAGAGGCGGACTAAAATGCAGCGTGGTTAGTTTTGTACATCTTTAATAAAGATGAAAATACAACAATCTACAAAACAAGAAACGTGGAAAAAACCGAAACAGTCCTATCTGGTGCCACAAACACAAAGACAGGAACAATCACCCACAAAACCCAACACAAAACAGGCTACCTAAATAGGGTTCCCAATCAGAGACAATGACTAACACCTGCCTCTGATTGAGAACCATATCAGGCCAAACATAGAAATAGACAAACCAGACACACAACATAGAATGCCCACCCAGCTCACGTCCTGACCAACACTAAAACAAGGAAAACACACAAGAACGATGGTCAGAACGTGACAGCAAAGCAGTTCGACACATACAACAACACATGGAGTAAAACAAACATACAGTCAATAATACAGTAGAAACAAGTCTATATACGATGTGAGCAAATGAGGTGAGATAAGTAAGGTAAAAGCAAAAATAGGCCATGGTGGCAAAGTAAATACAATATAGCAAGTAAAACACTGGAATGGTAGATTTGCAGTGGAAGAATGTGCAAAGTAGAAGTAAAAATAATGGGGTGCAAATGAGCAAAATAAATAAATAAAATAACTACAGTAGGGAAAGAGGTAGTTGTTTGGGCTAAATTATAGGTGGGCTATGTATAGGTGCAGTAATCTGTGAGCTGCTCTGACAGCTGGTGCTTAAAGCTAGTGAGGGAGATAAGTGTTTCCAGTTTCAGAGATTTTTGTAGTTCATTTCAGTCATTGGCAGCAGAGAACTGGAAGGAGAGGCGGCCAAAGAAATAATTGGTTTTGGGGGTGACCAGAGCGATATACCTGCTGGAGCGCGTGCTACAGGTGGGTGATGCTATGGTGACCAGCGAGCAGAGATAAGGTGGGACTTTACCGAGCAGGTTCTTGTAGATGACATGGAGCCAGTGGGTTTGGCGATGAGTATGAATCGAGGGCCAGCCAACGAGAGCGTACAGGTCGCAATGGTGGGTAGTATATGGGGCTTTGGTGACAAAACGGATGGCACTGTGATAGACTGCATCCAATTTGTTGAGTAGGGTATTGGAGGCTATTTTGTAAATGACATCTCATCATGGCAAGGACAGCGGAAACATGACCAAATACAAACAGTGTAGCTATTCCCTCCGCAAGGCATCAAACAAGCTAAGTGTCAGTATAGTAACAAAGTAGAGTCGCAATTCAACGGCTCAAACACGAGACATATGTGGCAGGGTCTACAGTCAATCACGGATTACAAAAAGAAAGCCAGCCCTGTCGCGGACACCGACGTCTTGCTCCCAGACAAATTAAACAACTTCTTTGCTCGCTTTGAGGACAATACAGTGCCACTGACACAGCCCGCTACCACGCCCTGTGAAACTGGGTCCTGGACTTTCTGACACCCCGCTGATCCTCAACACTGGGGCCCCACAAGGGTGCCCTCTCCTGTACTCCCTGTTCACCCATGACTGCGTGGCCCCTGCACACCTCAACTCAATCATCAAGTTTGCAAACAACACTTACAGTGGTAGGCTTGATTACCAACAATGATGAGACGGCCTACAGGAAGGAGTTGAGGGCCCTTGGAGTGGGCAACAAATCAAAGGAGTTGATCGTGGACTTCAGGAAACAGCAGAGGGAGCACCCCCCTATCTACATGGACGGGACAATAGTGGAGAAGGTGGAAGGTTTTAAGTTCCTCGGCGTACACATCACAGACAAACTGAAATGGTCCACCCACACCGACAATGTGCAACAGCGCCTCTTCAACCTCAGGAGGCTGAATAAATGTTGCTTGTCAATCAAACACTCAAACTTTTACAGATGCACAAACAAGAGCATCCTGTCGGGCTGTATCACCAGCTGGTACGGCAACTGCTCCGCCCACAACCGTAAGGCTCTCCAGAGGGTTTTGCAGTCTGCACAGCACATCGCCAGGGGCAAACTACCTGCCCTCCAGGACACCAACACCACCAGATGTCACAGTAAGTCCAAAAAGATCATCAAGGACAAGAACCACCCAAGCCACTGCCTGTTCACCCCGCTATCATCCAGAAGGCGAGGTCAGTACAGGTGCATCAAAGCTGGGACCGAGAGACTTAAAAACAGCTTCTAGTTCAAGGCCATCAGACTGTTAAACAGCCATCACTAACATTGAGTGGCTACTGCCAACATACAGACTCAAATCTCTAGCCACATTAATAATTAATAATTGAATGTAATAAATGTATCACTAGTCACTTTAAACAGTGCCACTTCATATAATGTTTACATACCCTACATTACTCATCTCATATGTATATACTGTACTCTATACCATCTACTGCATCTTGCCTATGCCGCACGGCCATCGCTCATCCATATATTTATATGTACATATTCGTATTCCTCCCTTTACACTTGTGTCTGTATAAGGTAGTTATTGTGAAATTGTTAGATTACTTGTTAGATATTACTGCACTGTCCGAACTAGAAAGAAGCACAATCATTTCGCTACACTTGCATTAACATCTGCTAACCGTGTGTATTTGACCGACACAATTTGATTTTGATTTGAGTGTGGAGTGTGTGTGTTGAGAGCTTTTGACGGTTTGAGAATGAAGCATTAAAGGGGCAATCTGTAGTTGCGGCATCAATTTGACTGATAAATGAATGATATACCCATTGATTCTTGAAGAAACTAACTTGGTTAACTAGCTTAGTTGAACTGTCACACCTCATGAGAACCCAAAATATAAGCTTGTTTTCCTCCAATGTGTGTAAACATTGTAAATTAAAATAAACACTGTATAGCCTCATAACATGGTTAAAACAATAGTGTTGATATCGTGGATTGTCAGTCCTTGCATCCATAGCTCTGTCTATTAACCTGAGAGTGGTTACATTTCTCCAGGCTCAGCTTTTCACAACAACAACAAAAAAAACAGAAAAAAAACAGACGGAGTGACTGCTTTGTGATTGTTTCAACTGTGGATTCTCCCTTTGAAGCTGGGTGAGGTGAAGACTGAGTGTGTGGAGTGTGTGGGGGCTAAAGTGTGCAGTGCCAGTCAAAAGTTTGGGCACACCTGCCCATTCCAAATTAGATTCTTCAAAGTAGCAATCCTTTGTCTTGATGACAGCTTTGCACACTCTTGGCATTCTCTCAACCAGCTCCATGAGGTTGTCACATGGAATGCATTTCAATTAACAGGTGTGCCTTGTTAATAGTGAAAGTTTCTTCAAGTGCAGTCTTAAAAACCATCAAGCACTATGATGAAACAGGCTCTCATGAAGACCACCACAGGAAAGGAAGACCCAAATTACCTCTGCTGAAGAGGATACGTTCATTAGAGTTACCAGCCTCAGAAATTGCAGCCCAAATAAATGCTTCACAGAGTTCAACTAACAGACACTTCTCAACATCAACTGTTCTGAGGAGACTGCGTGAATCAGGCTGCAATTGCTGCAAAGAAACCACTACTAAAGGACACCGATAATAAGAAGAGACTTGCTTGGGTCAAGAAACACAACCAATGGACATTAGACCGGTTGAACTCTGTCCTTTGAGTCCAAAGTTTAGATTTTTGGTTCCAACCACCATGTCTTTGTGAGACGCAGAGTAGGTGAACGGATGATCTCCGCATGTGTGGTTCCCACCATGAAGCATGGAGGAGGAGGAGTGATGGTGTGGGGGTGCTTTGCTGGTGACACTGTCTGTGATTTATTTAGAATTCAAGGCACACTTAACCAGCATGGCTACCACAGCATTTTTTAGCGATACGCCTTTGATGTCTTCAATATGATTCTACAATGTAGAAAACACACACAAAAAAGTAACACCCATATTTTTTTCAGCGAACCTGCGCAACATCATCGTCTCTCTTTTGTGGCACCAATGTGAGGATTTATGGCAGGGGAAACAGTGTTGCAGTAGGCTAGTGTGTGGTACTGGAATAATGACAAGCAAACCTGGGGAGCTTTGCGTTCGCATTGTCCTACAAAAGGGAACCGGACCGCAAAATTCAAGCAAACCAAATTCAGACCACCTCTTGAGATGGTCTCAGTTCAGTTTGCATCCATCTTTTGAGGGGTCTGAGTTACTTTGGGAAAAAAAATACAATTAGAACTGCACTGACTTCACAAAAATTGTCAGAAAGGGACCAAGTATTGAAAACACCCTAACTTGAAATCTTAGTGGATAGTGGGTAGCTTTTAAGCTGTTAGTTGGAGAGTATGTAAAGAGTGTTTGTGTTGGAGAATATCTAGCTTTAAAGCTGTGAGTTGGAGAGTAGAGGAGCGGGGCACTGTCATACATTTAAAGAGGATGTACACGAGGGTAGAGGAGGAACGTCTCTCCTGCTCTAACCTAAGACAGCTCTACACTTGTAAAATGTTGCCCAACTGATCTAGCTGACGCATCACGGCATACTGAGACAGCAACAGGGCAGAGAGATGGAGAGAGAGAAAGAGAGGGAGGGAGGGATGGATAGATGGAGGGAAAGGCTGTTCAAAAACATCAAGCCTGTAGTAGACCGTAATGAAGGAGAGAAGAGGAGGGGGAGAGAGAGGAATCAAAGGAGAACTGGGAACAGGTAAATTATGTCTGCTGCTTTCACAACAGTGGGATGTTTAGCTGGTATGAGGAAATATCTTAATGTTAATTGAGGAGGAGGCGTTGGCTTAATGTAGCAGATGGAATACGTTGGGAACCAATCAGGCGGAAGTGAATGGTAGAAAATGGTTCATTGGATCACTTTTAGCACACACATGCAATCATTCTGTCTTCTGTGTAGACACACACACTGTAGACACACACACTGACAGTTATTTAAATCCCTTGTAGATCAGAGGAAAGCCAATGTGTGTAATGGCTGTGAAAGCCTGTCTGGGAGCAGCCATGCTAGCCGCTAATCGTCTACTTGTACATACCACATCACTCCCTCCCTCGCTACCTCGCAGGCCACTATATTAGGTCCCGCCTTATAACGTTAACTAACTCACTGATAAAACGTTTTAAAAAAGCACCTACGTCAAATGAACCATTGATCCAAAAGTGGTTCTTATTTCAATTTGTTTTTTTTTCCACCCTGCAGTCGTCGTCTTTTTCTTCCTATCTGTTCATAGTCTTACTGCTACGCCATCAGCCATCTTATCTGTTCATAGTCTTACTGCTACGCCATCAGCCATCTTATCTGTTCATAGTCTTACTGCTACGCCATCAGCCATCTATCTGTTCATAGTCTTACTGCTACGCCATCAGCCATCTATCTGTTCATAGTCTTACTGCTACGCCATCAGCCATCTATCTGTTCATAGTCTTACTGCTACGCCATCAGCCATCTTATCTGTTCATAGTCTTACTGCTACGCCATCAGCCATCTATCTGTTCATAGTCTTACTGCTACGCCATCAGCCATCTATCTGTTCATAGTCTTACTGCTACGCCATCAGCCATCTATCTGTTCATAGTCTTACTGCTACGCCATCAGCCATCTATCTGTTCATAGTCTTACTGCTACGCCATCAGCCATCTATCTGTTCATAGTCTTACTGCTACGCCATCAGCCATCTATCTGTTCATAGTCTTACTGCTACGCCATCAGCCATGCGCCTGAACGACTGCACTGTTTTCAGCAGGCAATGATTTGTTTCCACCTAACCAACAGTTGCTTCATTTAATAGCTTTACTTGACTGATTATCAGGTATCAGGGGTGAGTTGTATTGGCAGCTGCTGTACTGATTTTGTTAAACGATTCACATCAAATGAGTTACAGATGGATGGTAGCCTACCTCTAAACAACTTATTTACTGCACACACACACACACACACACACACACACACACACACACACACACACACACACACACACACACACACACACACACACACACACACACACACACACACACACACACACACACACACACACACACACACACACACACACCACATCTGAATGTCTTATTGTAGAATCACAGTAATCCCCTAGTGAAGAATGCTTTTACATGTAGTAATCATTCACCTGTTTGGGACTCTTGTGCGTATATACAAGGTTTGAAGGAACTTGTGCTTGCTTGCCTGCCTGTGTGTGAGTGTGTGAGAAAGTGTGTGCGTGCTTGTGAGTGTGCGTCAGGCTCTGTGTGTGTAGTGTGTGTCTCTGATTATAATGAACGTCATTTGCGGGAAGTGAAGCAGGCTGGGATAGAAACGCTGGTCTCATAGTCATAATTGGAGTCAATGTTTCTGTGCGCTACTCTCCTCCACTGAGTTATGAGGTGACTAATGTTTAAAACATGCTCTGCAGACGCAGCATGACCTTCTTGAATAAAACACTGCACCACGAAGGGATGGGATGGAGGGAAGTAAAGGAATGAAATACGAAGGGATGGAGTGAAGTAAAGGAATGAAATACGAAGGGGTGGAGTGAAGCAAAGGAATGAAATACGAAGGGTTGGAGTGAAGTAAAGGAATGAAATACGAAGGGGTGGAGTGAAGTAAAGGAATGAAATACGAAGGGGTGGAGTGAAGTAAAGGAATGAAATACGAAGGGGTGGAGTGAAGCAAAGGAATGAAATACGAAGGGATGGAGTGAAGTAAAGGAATGAAATACGAAGGGGTGGAGTGAAGCAAAGGAATGAAATACGAAGGGATGGAGGGAAGTAAAGGAATGAAATACGAAGGGGTGGAGTGAAGCAAAGGAATGAAATACGAAGGGATGGAGCGAAGTAAAGGAATGAAATACGAAGGGGTGGAGTGAAGCAAAGGAATGAAATACGAAGGGATGGAGTGAAGTAAAGGAATGAAATACGAAGGGGTGGAGTGAAGTAAAGGAATGAAATACGAAGGGATGGAGTGAAGTAAAGGAATGAAATACGAAGGGGTGGAGTGAAGTAAAGGAATGAAATACGAAGGGGTGGAGTGAAGTAAAGGAATGAAATACGAAGGGGTGGAGTGAAGTAAAGGAATGAAATACGAAGGGGTGGAGTGAAGTAAAGGAATGAAATACGAAGGGGTGGAGTGAAGTAAAGGAATGAAATACGAAAGGGTGGAGTGAAGTAAAGGAATGAAATACGAAGGGGTGGAGTGAAGTAAAGGAATGAAATACGAAGGGGTGGAGTGAAGTAAAGGAATGAAATACGAAGGGGTGGAGTGAAGTAAAGGAATGAAATACGAAGGGGTGGAGGGAAGTAAAGGAATGAAATACGAAGGGATGGAGTGAAGTAAAGGAATGAAATACGAAGGGATTGAGTGAAGTAAAGGAATGAAATACGAAGGGGTGGAGTGAAGTAAAGGAATGAAATACGAAGGGGTGGAGTGAAGTAAAGGAATGAAATACGAAGGGGTGGAGTGAAGTAAAGGAATGAAATACGAAGGGGTGGAGTGAAGTAAAGGAATGAAATACGAAGGGGTGGAGTGAAGTAAAGGAATGAAATACGAAGGGGTGGAGTGAAGTAAAGGAATGAAATACGAAGGGGTGGAGTGAAGTAAAGGAATGAAATATGAAAGGATGGAGTGAAGTAAAGGAATGAAATACGAAGGGGTGGAGTGAAGCAAAGGAATGAAATACGAAGGGGTGGAGTGAAGTAAAGTAATGAAATATGGAGGGAAGTAAAGGAATGAAATACGAAGGGGTGGAGTGAAGTAAAGGAATGAAATACGAAGGGGTGGAGTGAAGTAAAGGAATGAAATACGAAGGGGTGGAGTGAAGCAAATGAATGAAATACGAAGGGGTGGAGTGAAGTAAAGGAATGAAATACGAAGGGGTGGAGTGAAGTAAAGGAATGAAATACGAAGGGGTGGAGTGAAGTAAAGGAATGAAATACGAAGGGGTGGAGTGAAGTAAAGGAATGAAATACGAAGGGGTGGAGTGAAGTAAAGGAATGAAATACGAAGGGGTGGAGTGAAGTAAAGGAATGAAATACGAAGGGGTGGAGTGAAGTAAAGGAATGAAATACGAAGGGGTGGAGGGAAGTAAAGGAATGAAATACGAAGGGATGGAGTGAAGTAAAGGAATGAAATACGAAGGGGTGGAGTGAAGTAAAGGAATGAAATACGAAGGGATGGAGTGAAGTAAAGGAATGAAATACGAAGGGGTGGAGTGAAGTAAAGGAATGAAATACGAAGGGGTGGAGTGAAGTAAAGGAATGAAATACGAAGGGGTGGAGGGAAGTAAAGGAATGAAATACGAAGGGATGGAGTGAAGTAAAGGAATGAAATACGAAGGGATTGAGTGAAGTAAAGGAATGAAATACGAAGGGGTGGAGTGAAGTAAAGGAATGAAATACGAAGGGGTGGAGTGAAGTAAAGGAATGAAATACGAAGGGGTGGAGTGAAGTAAAGGAATGAAATACGAAAGGTTGGAGTGAAGTAAAGGAATGAAATACGAAGGGGTGGAGTGAAGCAAAGGAATGAAATACGAAGGGGTGGAGTGAAGTAAAGTAATGAAATACGGAGGGATGGAGGGAAGTAAAGGAATGAAATACGAAGGGGTGGAGTGAAGTAAAGGAATGAAATACGAAGGGTGGAGTGAAGTAAAGGAATGAAATACGAAGGGGTGGAGTGAAGCAAAGGAATGAAATACGAAGGGGTGGAGTGAAGTAAAGGAATGAAATACGAAGGGGTGGAGTGAAGTAAAGGAATGAAATACGAAGGGGTGGAGTGAAGTAAAGGAATGAAATACGAAGGGGTGGAGTGAAGTAAAGGAATGAAATACGAAGGGGTGGAGTGAAGTAAAGGAATGAAATACGGAGGGATGGAGGGAAGTAAAGGAATGAAATACGAAGGGGTGGAGTGAAGTAAAGGAATGAAATACGAAGGGGTGGAGTGAAGTAAAGGAATGAAATACGAAGGGGTGGAGTGAAGCAAAGGAATGAAATACGAAGGGGTGGAGTGAAGTAAAGGAATGAAATACGAAGGGGTGGAGTGAAGTAAAGGAATGAAATACGAAGGGGTGGAGTGAAGTAAAGGAATGAAATACGAAGGGGTGGAGTGAAGTAAAGGAATGAAATACGAAGGGGTGGAGTGAAGTAAAGGAATGAAATACGAAAGGATGGAGTGAAGTAAAGGAATGAAATACGAAGGGATGGAGTGAAGTAAAGGAATGAAATACGAAGGGATGGAGTGAAGTAAAGGAATGAAATACGAAGGGGTGGAGTGAAGTAAAGGAATGAAATACGAAGGGGTGGAGTGAAGTAAAGGAATGAAATACGAAGGGGTGGAGTGAAGTAAAGGAATGAAATACGAAAGGTTGGAGTGAAGTAAAGGAATGAAATACGAAGGGATGGAGTGAAGTAAAGGAATGAAATTCGAAGGGATTGTAACGGCATTCTTCGTTTGTAGAAAGAGAGTCGGACCGAAATACAGCGTAGTGGTTACTCATGACTTTAATTAAGAAAGTGACACATGAAATAACTATACAAATACGAAAACAACAAACGGAACGTGAAACCTAATACAGCCTATCTGGTGAAACTACACAGAGACAGGAACAATCACCCACGAACAATCACCCACGAAATACAAAGCGAAACCAGGCTACCTAAATACGGTTCCCAATCAGAGACAACGAGAATCACCTGACTCCGATTGAGAACCGCCTCAGGCAGCCAAGCCTATACAACACCCCTAATCAGCCGCGATCCCAAATACTACAAACCCCAATACGAAAATACAATAACATAAACCCATGTCACACCCTGGCCTGACCAAATAATGAAAGAAAACACAAAGGCGTGACAGGGATACAGAGAAATAAAAGAAGGAAATACGAAAGGGATACAGAGAAATAGAGGAATGAAATACGAAGGGCGGGAGTGAAGTAAAGGAATGAAATACGAAGGGATGATGCAATGACGGTATATATGAATAGTCAAAGCCATCGACCACGTGACACCGTTCATTCCTGTGTGAAGACTCAACAGCGCGTTGAAGCCAAATGCATGGAGACGTATAGCGTGTACAGTTTGAGCTACAGCAGGAAGTGATGTTGCAGGCTATCTCAGTGCTGCCCCCTCTCATTAACATGTTCATACACACACCCACACACACATTCTGAATATGGGGCCATGGAAGTCTTGGGGCGACACAATGAATTACCCATCATTCTTTTCTCCAACTACCCCAGGCGTTTTTTGTCCCAACCCCACAATATTGCTGCTCCGCTAGTGAACAAGGCTAGCCACCGGCAGGACTGCTGCTAGGACAGGGCAGTTATACAACTCCTTATAAGACGGTTGTTTGTTGTTCCAGGTTAGCCTGAGTGCCAATCTGTTTGTGCTATCGTGCCAACTCCTTGTCACTCAGCTTGACAAGGACAGCAACAGAGTTGGCAAAAGCACACAAACAAATCTGGGACCAGGCTAGATTCACCCAAAGAGGAGGAAAAACAAAAATAAACTTTGTCATATTTGACATTCTTCAAACCAACATTTGAGTCAATAGATGTTCCTTAAGGGCATCCCGACCTGAAACCTTCAGGTTAACTTTGAGAGGTTTTTGGGTCAATAATTTGACAATTATTGACCCAAACATTTAGGTAGAGATCCACGTATTACAAGAATTACCAGTTGGCTGGAGTTTCTTCTTCAAACCCAGAACTCGTACCTGGAATCCTCAGAAACCTCCCCGCCGTTGTGAATCCTAATGTGAAGCCAACGTTGCTCTTATAATGAACTAACTTGAAAGAGTCCGTACGAAGAGAAGAGGTCAGCTGTGTAGAGGTATGACGTGAGGTCTGGAGTTGAATCATTTACTGCAGAACAGACAGTAGTCGCAGTAGCCACTTAACTTGAACAGTGGTGGCCTGCGGTGTATAAATGGATAACGAGGGAAATTAAAGCTACATGAATCATCAGATGAGTATTAGAGAAACAGGTAGATGTGCTGCTTGAACTATTCTTCAGAAAAGGAGTGAGGAGAAGTACGAGGTTAGGAGACAGCCCACAGATGGACACTATCGCTCGCTCTCTAAGCTGTGCATGTGTGTGGGGATTGTGTCAATGGGCGGGCGGGCGTGTGTGTGGGGATTGTGCCAATGGGCGGGAGGGCGTGTGTGTGGGGATTGTGCCAATGGGCGGGAGGGCGTGTGTGTGGGGATTGTGCCAATGGGCGGGAGGGCGTGTGTGTGGGGATTGTGCCAATGGGCGGACGGGCGTGTGTGTGGGGATTGTGCCAATGGGCGGGCGGGCGTGTGTGTGGGGATTGTGCCAATGGGCGGGCGGGCGTGTGTGTGGGGATTGTGCCAATGGGCGGACGGGCGTGTGTGTCGGGATTGTGCCAATGGGCGGGCGGGCGTGTGTGTGGGGATTGTGCCAATGGGCGGGCGGGCGGGCGGGCGTGTGTGTGGGATTGTGCCAATGGGCGGGCGGGCGTGTGTGTGGGGATTGTGCCAATGGGCGGGCGGGCGTGTGTGTGGGGATTGTGCCAATGGGCGGGCGGGCGTGTGTGTGGGGATTGTGCCAATGGGTGGGAGGGCGTGTGTGTGGGGATTGTGCCAATGGGCGGGCGGGCGTGTGTGTGGGGATTGTGCCAATGGGTGGGAGGGCGTGTGTGTGGGGATTGTGCCAATGGGCGGGTGGGCGTGTGTGTGGGGATTGTGCCAATGGGTGGGCGGGGGGGCGTGTGTGTGTAGATTGTGCCAATGGGCGGGCGAGCGTGTGTGTGGGGATTGTGCCAATGGGCGGGAGGGCGTGTGTGGGGATTGTGCCAATGGGTGGGCGGGGGGGCGTGTGTGTGGGGATTGTGCCAATGGGCGGACGGGCGTGTGTGTGGGGATTGTGCCAATGGGCAGACGGGCGTGTGTGTGGGGATTGTGCCAATGGGCGGGAGGGCGTGTGTGTGGGGATTGTGCCAATGGGTGGGCGGGGGGGGGCGTGTGTGTGGGGATTGTGCCAATGGGCGGGCGGGCGTGTGTGTGGGGATTGTGCCAATTGACGGGCGGGCGTGTGTGTGGGGATTGTGTCAATGGGCGGGCGTGTGTGTGTGTGGGGATTGTGCCAATGGGCGGGCGTGTGAGTGTGTGGGGATTGTGACAATTGATGGGCGGGCGTGTGTGTGGGGATTGTGTCAATGGGCGGGCGGGCGTGTGTGTGGAGATTGTGTCAATGGGCGGGCGGGCGTGTGTGTGGGGATTGTGTCAATGGGCGGGCGTGTGAGTGTGTGGGGATTGTGCCAATGGGCGGGCGTGTGAGTGTGTGGGGATTGTGCCAATGGGCAGGTGGGCGTGTGTGTGTGGGGATTGTGCCAATGGGCGGGCAGGCGTGTGTGTGGGGATTGTGCCAATGGGCGGGCGTGTGTGTGGGGATTGTGCCAATGGGCGGGCAGGCGTGTGTGTGGGGATTGTGCCAATGGGCGGGCGTGTGTGTGGGGATTGTGCCAATTGATGGGCGGGCGTGTGTGTGGGGATTGTGTCAATGAGCGGGCGTGTGTGTGGGGATTGTGCCAATTGACGGGCGTGTGTGTGTGTGGGGATTGTGTCAATGGGCGGGCGTGTGTGTGTGTGGGGATTGTGCCAATGGGCGGGCGTGTGTGTGGGTATTGTGCCAATGGGCGGGCGTGTGTGTGGGGATTGTGCCAATGGGCGGGCAGGCGTGTGTGGGGATTGTGCCAATGGGCGGGCGTGTGTGTGGGGATTGTGCCAATTGATGGGCGGGCGTGTGTGTGGGGATTGTGTCAATGGGCGGGCGTGTGTGTGTGTGGGGATTGTGCCAATTGACGGGCGGGCGTGTGTGTGGGGATTGTGTCAATGGGCGGGCGTGTGTGTGTGTGGGGATTGTGCCAATGGGCGGGCGTGTGAGTGTGTGGGGATTGTGCCAATGGGCAGGCGGGCGTGTGTGTGTGGGGATTGTGCCAATGGGCGGGCAGGCGTGTGTGTGGGGATTGTGCCAATGGGCGGGCAGGCGTGTGTGTGGGGATTGTGCCAAAGGACGGGCGTGTGTGTGGGGATTGTGCCAATAGTCGGGCGTACGTGTGTGTGTGGATTGTGCCAATGGACGGGCGGGTGTGTGTGTGTGGGGATTGTGCCAATGGACGGGCGGGCGTGTGTGTGGGGATTGTGCCAATGGACGGGCGGGCGTGTGTGTGGGGATTGTGCCAATGGACGGGCGGGTGTGTGTGTGGGGATTGTGCCAATGGACGGGCGGGCGTGTGTGTGGGGATTGTGCCAATGGACGGGCGGGCGTGTGTGTGGGGATTGTGCCAATTGGTGGACGGACGTGTGTGTGGGGATTGTGACAATGGGCGGGCGGGCGTGTGTGTGGGGATTGTGCCAATGGGAGGGCAGGCGTGTGTGTGGGGATTGTGCCAATGGGCGGTCAGGCGTGTGTGTGGGGATTGTGCCAATAGGCGGGCAGGCGTGTGTGTGGGGATTGTGACAATGGGCGGGCGGGCGTGTGGGGATTGTGCCAATGGGCGGACAGGCGTGTGGGGATTGTGCCAATGGGCGTGCGGACGTGTGTGTGGGGATTGTGCCAATGGGCAGGCAGGCGTGTGTGTGGGGATTGTGCCAATGGGCGGGCGTGTGTGTGGGGATTGTGCCAATGGGCGGGTGGGCGTGTGGGGATTGTGCCAATGGGCGTGCGGACGTGTGTGTGGGGATTGTGCCAGTGGGCGGACGTGCGTGTGGGGATTGTGCCAATGGGCGGGCGGACGTGTGTGTGGGGATTGTGCCAATGGGCGGGCGGGAGTGTGTGTGGGGATTGTGCCAATGGGTGGGCGGGCGTGTTGGGATTGTGCCAATGGGCGGGCAGGCGTGTGTGTGGGAATTGTGCCAATGGGCGGGTGGGCGTGTGGGGATTGTGCCAATGGGCGTGCAGACGTGTGTGTGGGGATTGTGCCAGTGGGCGGACGTGCGTGTGGGGATTGTGCCAATGGGTGGGCGGGTGTGTTGGGATTGTGCCAATGGGCGGGCAGGCGTGTGTGTGGGGATTGTGCCAATGGGTGGGCGGGCGTGTTGGGATTGTGCCAATGGGCGGGCGGGAGTGTGTGTGGGGATTGTGACAATGGGCGGGCGGGCGTATGTGTGGGGATTCTGCCAATGGGCGGGCGTGTGTGTGGGGATTGTGCCAATGGGCGGGAGTGTGTGTGGGGATTGTGCCAATGGGCAGGCGGGCGTGTGTGTGGGAATTGTGCCAATGGGCAGGCGTGTTTGTGGGGATTGTGCCAATGGGCGGGTGGGCGTGTGGGGATTGTGCCAATCGGCGTGCGGACGTGTGTGTGGGGATTGTGCCAGTGGGCGGACGTGCGTGTGGGGATTGTGCCAATGGGCGGGCGGGCGTGTGTGTGGGGATTGTGCCAATGGGTGGGCAGGCGTATTGGGATTGTGCCAATGAGCGGGCAGGCGTGTGTGCGGGAATTGTGCCAATGGGCGGGTGGGCGTGTGGGGATTGTGCCAATGGGCGTGCGGACGTGTGTGTGGGGATTGTGCCAATGGGTGGGTGGGCGTGTTGGGATTGTGCCAATGGGCGGGCGGGAGTGTGTGTGGGGATTGTGCCAATGGGCGGGCGGGAGTGTGTGTGGGGATTGTGCCAATGGGCGGGCGTGTGTGTGGGGATTGTGCCAATGGGCGGGCAGGCGTGTGTGTGGGGATTGTGCCAATGGGCGGGTGGGCGTGTGGGGATTGTGCCAATGGGCGTGCGGACGTGTGTGTGGGGATTGTGCCAGTGGGCGGACGTGCGTGTGGGGATTGTGCCAATGGGCGGGCGGACGTGTGTGTGGGGATTGTGCCAATGGGCGGGCGGGCGTGTGTGTGTGGGGATTGTGACAATGGGCGGGCGGGCGTGTGTGTGGGGATTGTGCCAATGGGTGGGCGGGCGTGTGTGTGGGGATTGTGCCAATGGGCGGGCGGACGTGTGTGTGGGGATTGTGCCAATGGGCGGGCGGGCGTGTGTGTGGGGATTGTGCCAATGGGCGGGCGGGCGTGTGTGTGTGGGGATTGTGACAATGGGCGGGCGGGCGTGTGTGTGGGGATTGTGCCAATGGGTGGGCGGGCGTGTGTGTGGGGATTGTGCCAATGGGCGGGCAGGCGTGTGTGTGGGGATTGTGTGCCAATGGGTGGGCGGGCGTGTTGGGATTGTGCCAATGGGCGGGCGGGAGTGTGTGTGTGGGGATTGTGCCAATGGGTGGGCGGGCGTGTTGGGATTGTGCCAATGGGCGGGCGGGAGTGTGTGTGTGGGGATTGTGCCAATGGGCGGGCGGACGTGTGTGTGGGGATTGTGCCAATGGGCGGGCAGGCGTGTGTGTGGGAATTGTGCCAATGGGCGGGCGGGCGTGTGTGTGGGGATTGTGCCAATGGGTGGGCGGGCGTGTGTGTGGGGATTGTGCCAATGGGCGGGCAGGCGTGTGTGTGGGGATTGTGCCAATGGGTGGGCGGGCGTGTTGGGATTGTGCCAATGGGCGGGCGGGAGTGTGTGTGTGGGGATTGTGACAATGGGCGGGCGGGCGTGTGTGTGGGGATTGTGCCAATGGGCGGGCGGGCGTGTTGGGATTGTTCCAATGGGCGGGCGGGCGTGTGTGTGGGAATTGTGCCAATGAGCGGGCGTGTGTGTGGGGATTGTGCCAATGGGCGGGAGTGTGTGTGGGGATTGTGCCAATGGGCAGGCGGGCGTGTGTGTGGGAATTGTGCCAATGGGCAGGCGTGTTTGTGGGGATTGTGCCAATGGGCGGGCGTGTGTGTGGGAATTGTGCCAATGGGTGGGTGGGCGTGTTGGGATTGTGCCAATGGGCGGGCGGGAGTGTGTGTGGGGATTGTGCCAATGGGCGGGCGTGTGGGGATTGTTCCAATGGGCGGGCGTGTGTGTGTGTGGGGATTATGCCAATGGGCGGGCGTGCGTTTGTGTGTCGATTTTGCCAATGCTCGGGCGGGCATGTGTGTGGGCATGCAGTGTGTGTGTGTGTGTGTGTGGTGGTGACAGGATATGTTCGTGACAGCCCAGGGAGCAGGGAAGGCAGCATCACCCTGCTAAGAGGACTACCTCCCCTGTACTGAAGTAATAAATGACTGAGCACTGTGTTCCCACGCTACAGCTGTCAGATAGCCACACACACACACACACACACACACACACACACACACACACACACACACACACACACACACACACACACACACACACACACACACACACACACACACACACACACACACACACACACACACCAAAGTGATGCATTGCACACACACCTTCTTTCACAGTCACACCATCATCCCACACACCTCTGCACACACACAATTCTCTCTTTCTCTCTCTATATATAATGTATCTCTCTTTTCCTCTCAAACACACAGAAACTGGCTTGAAGGGGTAATACGCACACACTGCCCCCCCCCCCCCCCGCCGCTAGGCTCTAAATCTCCCATCGCCGCGGCAACAGGACCCTCAGGCATGCCTCCAAATGCTCCCACAATACGCCAACACTAATTAAATCTCAGGTCTATTCTCCTCAACTCTCCTCTCCTTTCTCTCTCCTCCTCCCTCTCTCCTCTCCAATGAAATATGCATTTGATTCTCTGACGGATCGTACAGGTCTCCACTACATGCTACACTACATGCTACAGACAGACAGGTCTGTCTTTCTGTAGTCCATGTAGAGATCTGTTGAGGCTGCTTTCAGCGGAGGTTGTCGTTGCCATTCATTTGCAGGGAATTCTACTGTACTGTAGTTCTATTTGAGATGCAGAGCGCCTGCATCCTGCATACAGTGTACTGTCTCTCCATCTATCAGTATCCTGCATACAGTATACTGTCTCTCCATCTATCAGTATCCTGCATACAGTATACTGTCTCTCCATCTATCAGTATCATGCATACAGTATACTGTCTCTCCATCTATCAGTATCATGCATACAGTTGTCTGTCTCTCCATCTATCAGTATCCTGCATACAGTATTCTGTCTCTCCATCTATCAGTATCCTGCATACAGTATACTGTCTCTCCATCTATCAGTATCCTGCATACAGTATTCTGTCTCTCCATCTATCAGTATCCTGCATACAGTATTCTGTCTCTCCATCTATCAGTATCCTGCATACAGTATTCTGCCTCTCCATCTATCAGTATCCTGCATACAGTATTCTGTCTGTCCATCTATCAGTATCCTACATACAGTAGTCTGTCTCTCCATCTATCAGTATCCTGCATACAGTATTCTGTCTCTCCATCTATCAGTATCCTGCATACAGTATTCCGTCTCTCCATCTATCAGTATCCTGCATACAGTATTCTGTCTCTCATCTATCAGTATCCTGCATACAGTATTCTGTCTCTCCATCTATCAGTATCCTGCATACAGTATTCTGTCTCTCCATCTATCAGTATCCTGCATACAGTATTCTGTCTCTCCATCTATCAGTATCCTGCATACAGTATTCTGTCTCTCCATCTATCAGTATCCTGCATACAGTATTCTGTCTCTCATCTATCAGTATCCTGCATACAGTATTCTGTCTCTCCATCTATCAGTATCCTGCATACAGTATTCTGTCTCTCCATCTATCAGTATCCTGCATACAGTATTCTGTCTCTCCATCTATCAGTATCCTGCATACAGTATTCTGTCTCTCATCTATCAGTATCCTGCATACAGTATTCTGTCTCTCCATCTATCAGTATCCTGCATACAGTATTCTGTCTCTCCATCTATCAGTATCCTGCATACAGTATTCAGTCTCTCATCTATCAGTATCCTGCATACAGTGTTCTGTCTCTCCATCTATCAGTATAGTAAAGGTAGACACACCAGATCGGTGCAGTGAAAGTGTTGTTTTACAGGGTCCGCCGTTGTAGTACGACGCCTCTGCAGCATATTAGGGTTAAGTACCTTGGTCAAGCTTTTTCACCTCGTCGACTCGTGTATTTGAACCAGCAACCTTTAAATACTGGCCCAACACTCTAACCGCTAGGCTACCTGCTGCCCTACGGCTGGAAGAATGCTTGCCATGGCCTCAAGATGATTCCAGACAGTGCTGGTAATAATGGCTTGCTCGAGTTAAAGCAATATATACTATGCAGCATCATCTAACTTTGATATATGCCTCATGTAGAACGGAGGAATTTTGCTCTCAGCACGTCTGAGAGACTGCAGGCGTGAGATGTTTCTAGAACCATCCATCTCCCAGACTTCTCAACACTACAGTCATCAGTAGGGAATTCAACTTGTCTCAGACTGCTTTTCCAAGATCCAAGGTCTCTTAAGAACTGAAGCCTGTCTTTGCGTTTGACTAAAAGCGTTGAGGCGTTGGAAGTTCGTCAGACATTGTTCGTCAGAGAGTGTGTGTGTGCTTATGTTTGAATGTATGTTTTGAAATTGCACCAGACAGTCTGTGTGTGTGACACTCCGTGTGTGTGTCTGTGTTTTGAACATTCGTCAGACATGCAGACTTTGTTGCCAGAAGAGTAAAAATCTCAAACAGAAGAAAAATATTGCTTCTGAAAAGTTCACTGTAATACTAATGGGCGCCTCTGAGCTGGGGGATTTGATTGGAGGGCGTTGGGGGACATGTAGGGGACATTTATCAGTGTGACACAGCACAGAATGCTCTTTGTTTGATTGGGCAAATTAGTGGGGAACTAATTTGCTTCCGCTGCAAAATCTTTCACAGACTCTTTTTGTTGGTGTTAATTGACCTAGCTGAACCACTTTGTATTCTGCCCTGATGACAGAAGAATGGGAGAGAAAATATCATTGTTATTCATTTCTGGTGCCTCGGAGGCAGTGCCCAGTTGCTCTGTGCTTTAGCATGGTTTGCATTAAAGACGAGTGGTTGTGTGTGTATGTTTCCATAGGGATATATGGTTTATAATGTGTATTTACACTGCAGCGGACAGACATCCCCAGTGAATGTGGAGGTATCTCTGTTCAGGCCCTCACTAATTATGCCGTCAATTACCAGTGTGACAAACTGGGTATTGAACCCAGTCTTTTGCCTGCCCCAAGACTGTGTTATCCAACTGAGCTAAAGCATAGGACTAACTTGTCTGAGGTAATACAAGTGTCATGGTCTCAGGCAAGCATAGTTATCGTTATATAAATTACATACGCATCCCGCAGGCCTACTTTACCCAACCACCTCGGATGCTGTACAGACACATTGCAATGCCCTGGTGAATCCACAGGCAACATCATATACCCCATGCATTTACCACCTGCTGCCATTCATAACGACATACTGGCCATTCATTACTTAGACATTAATGATGATTATTCATGAACCGGAGGGCCTGTTGTCCGGACCGCTGGCAGTCTCTATGGGGGTGCCACAGGGTTCACTTCTCAGGCCGTCTCTCTTCTCTGTATATATCAATGATGTCGCTCTTGATGCTGGTGATTCTCTGATTCACAACACCGTTCTGTATACTTCTGGCTCTTCTTTGGACACTGTGTGCACTCCCTGCCTGCACCTGCCCGCCCGTCCAGGATCACTACCCTGGATGGTTCTGACTTAGAATATGTGGACAACTACAAATACCTAGGTGTCTGGTTAGACTGTAAACTCTCCTTCCAGATTCACATTAAGCATCTCCAATCCAAAATTAAATCTAGAATCCTACCGATCCTCGACTTCGGTGATGTAATTTACAAAATAGCCTACACTCTACTTAACAAATTGGATGCAGTCTATCACAGTGTCATCTGTTTTGTCACCAAAGCCCCATAATCTACCCACCACTGCGACCTGTACGCTCTCGTTGTAACGGCATTCTTCGTTTGTCGAAAGAGAGTCGGACCGAAATGCAGCGTAGTGGTTACTCATGTCTTTAATGAAGAAAGCGATACAGGAAATAACTATTACAAAATACAAAACAACAAACGGAACGTAAAACCTATTACAGCCTATCTGGTGAAACTACACAGAGACAGGAACAATCACCCACGAAATACAAAGCGAAACTCAGGCTACCTAAATACGGTTCCCAATCAGAGACAACGAGAATCACCTGACTCTGATTGAGAACCGCCTCAGGCAGCCAAGTCTATACAACACCCCTAATCAGCCGCGATCCCAAATACTACAAACCCCAATACGAAAATACAATAACATAAACCCATGTCACACCCTGGCCTAACCAAATATATAACGAAAACACAAAATACAATGACCAAGGCGTGACACTCGTTGGCTGGCCCTCGCTTCATACTCGTCGCCAAACCCACTGGCTCCAGGTCATCTACAAGTCTCTGCTAGGTAAAGCCCCGCCTTATCTGAGCTCACTGGTCACCATAGCAGCACATACCCTTAGCATGCGCTCCAGCAGGTATATCTCACTGGTCACCATAGCAACACCCACTCGTAGCACACGCTCCAGCAGGTATATCTCACTGGTCACCATAGCAGCACCCACATGTAGCATGCGCTCCAGCAGGTATATCTCAATGGTCACATAGCAGCACCCACTAATAGCACGCGCTCCAGCAGGTATATCTCACTGGTCACCATAGCAGCACCCTCTCGTAGCACACACTCCAGCAGGTATATCTCACTGGTCATCCCCAAAGCCAATTGGTAGCTTTTGGCCGCCTTTCCTTCCAGTTTTCAGCTGTTAATGACTGGAACAAACTGAAAAAATCACTGAAGCTGGAGAATCATATCTCCCTCACTAGCTTTAAGCACCAGCTGTCAGAGCAGCTCACAGATCACTGCACCTGTACATGGTCCATCTGAAAATAGCCCATCCATCTACCTCATCCCCATACTGTATTTATTTATTAATCTTGTTCCTTTGCACCCCAGTATCTCTACTTGCACATTCAGCTTCTGCACATCTATCATTCCAGTGTTTAATTGGTATATTGTAATTACTTCGCCACCATGGCCTATGTATTGCCTTATCTCCCTTATCCTACCTCATTTGCACACACTGTATATAGATTGTTTCCTATTGTGTTATTGACTGCATGTTTGTTTATTCCATGTGTAACTCTGTGTTGTTTGTGTCGCACTGCTTTGCTTTATCTTGGACAGGTCACAGTTGTAAATGAGAATTTGTTCTCAACTGGCCTACCTGGTTAAATAAAGGTGAAATTTAAAAAATTAAAAGCGTGCCCCAGGTAATGTCATGCTTGGTGACAGTGTGTATATGTGTGTGTGCACGTGCGCATATATGTGAGTCACTGCTTGTGTGTGTGTGTGTGTGTGTGTGTCAAATCAAATCAAATCAAATCAAATTTTATTTGTCGCATACACATGGTTAGCAGATGTTAATGCGAGTGTAGCGAAATGCTTGTGCTTCTAGTTCTGACAATGCAGTAATAACCAACAAGTAATCTAACTAACACTTCCAAAACTACTGTCTTATACACACAAGTAAGGGGATAAAGAATATGTACATAAAGATATATGAATGAGTGATGGTACAGAGCGGCATAGGCAAGATACAGTAGATGGTATCGAGTACAGTATATACATATGAGATGAGTATGTAAACAAAGTGGCATAGTTAAAGTGGCTAGTGATACATGTATTACGTGTGTGTGTGTGTGTGTGTGTGTGTGTGTGTGTGTGTGTGTGTGTGTGTGTGTGTGTGTGTGTGTGTGTGTGTGTGTGTGTGTGTGTGTGTGTGTGTGTGTGTGTGTGTGTGTGTGTGTGTGTGTGTGTGTGTGTGTGTGTGTGTGTGACATCTTAGCTGATGTTAAGAGAATACGCTGAACCTCGCAGGTCCGGTTGGGCTGATGATTCATGATGATGATGCCACTCTTCATGGTCTACTCCCGAAGTCATATCTCTCACTGATCAGTTTCATTCTCAGGAAGTCAAATCGTGATCCGATTGGTTGATTGGGCTGTTGTTGTCATTGCCATAGTACCAGACGGTGGGAGTCATCTAGTCCTGCTACTTCCTGAGTTTGGGCTTCCAGCAGCAACAGCAAAAAATATGTTTTGTTTTCACTTTGTACACTGGATAGGTGCATTGAAATGTGGTGTTTTACAGGGTCGGCCATAGTAGTACGGCACCTGGAGCAAATTAGGGTTAAATGCCTTGCTCAAGGACACATCAACGGATTTTTCATCTTGTCGGCTCAGGTATTCAAACCAAAACCTTCCGGTTAGTGGCCCAATGCTCTAACTGCTAGGCTAAAGTCACACTGTCAGAGACAGTGGGGGGTAATTCTGGGAAGGTGCTAGAGCTGCAGTGGCTGTGTTATTAATGACACACTTTCGTGGCGGTTTAAAAGTCTACAAATGTGCTTTGAACATTCATTTAAAGGCGTTTCCTGTAGTATGCAAATGTGTGTGAGCTCATAATGTTGGGTTGCCACAACGGAGAAGGGTTAAGGCCTAGAGTTATTGTGTTACTGACATGTCACTTATCTGTTGTGTGGTCTGTGTAGGACATGAAGCTACGAGAGCTGCTGGACGTCAGCACCCTGGTGGGGAAGATGGAGAACCGGATGCTGACGGTGGTGAGCGGACCAGACATGGTCAACATCACCTACCTCAACTTCATGGCCTTCCAGGAAGAGATCGCCAAGGTAAGTAAACATGAATAATCCACTTATTACAGAGGAATAGGGCTTTAGTACACATGAATAAGGGCTTTGGTACACATGAATAGCGCCTTTATTAATCATGAATAGGGCTTTATTAAACGTGAATAGGGCTTTAATAAACACCCATAAGGACTTTATTAATCATGAATAGAGATTTATTAAACATGAATAGGGTTTTATTAAGCATGAATAAGGACTTAATTAATCACAAATAGGGCTTTATTAAACATTAATAAAGACTTTATTAATCATGAATAGGGCTTTATTAAACGTGAATAGGGCTTTAATAAAGACCCATAAGGACTTTATTAATCATGAATAGAGATTTATTAAACATGAATAGGGTTTTATTAAGCATGAATAAGGACTTAATTCATCACAAATAGGGCTTTATTAAACATTAATAAATACTTTATTAATCATGAATAGGGCTTTATTAAACGTGAATAGGGCTTTAATAAACACCCATAAGGACTTTATTAATCATGAATAGA
Source organism: Oncorhynchus gorbuscha (assembly GCF_021184085.1). Classification (NCBI taxonomy): domain Eukaryota; kingdom Metazoa; phylum Chordata; class Actinopteri; order Salmoniformes; family Salmonidae; genus Oncorhynchus; species Oncorhynchus gorbuscha. The sequence goes on along the minus strand of NC_060184.1, from coordinate 39,536,426 downwards.
GATTTATTAAACATGAATAGGGTTTTATTAAGCATGATTAAGGACTTAATTAATCACAAATAGGGCTTTATTAAACATAAATAAAGACTTTATTAATCATTACATTTACATTTACATTTAAGTCATTTAGCAGACGCTCTTATCCAGAGCGACTTACAAATTGGTGCATTCACCTTATGACATCCAGTGGAACAACCACTTTACAATAGTGCATCTAAATATTTTAAGGGGGGTGAGAAGGATTACTTTATCCTATCCTAGGTATTCCTTAAAGAGGTGGGGTTTCAGGTGTCTCCGGAAGGTGGTGATTGACTCCGCTGTCCTGGCGTCGTGAGGGAGTTTGTTCCACCATTGGGGAGCCAGAGCAGCGAACAGTTTTGACTGAGCTGAGCGGGAACTGTACTTCCTCAGTGGTAGGGAGGCGAGCAGGCCAGAGGTGGATGAACGCAGTGCCCTTATTTGGGTGTAGGGCCTGATCAGAGCCTGGAGGTACTGAGGTGCCGTTCCCCTCACAGCTCCGTAGGCAAGCACCATGGTCTTGTAGCGGATGCGAGCTTCAACTGGAAGCCAGTGGAGAGAGCGGAGGAGCGGGGTGACGTGAGAGATCATGAATAGGGCTTTATTAAACGTGAATAGGGCTTTAATAAACACCCATAAGGACTTTATTAATCATGAATAGAGATTTATTAAACATGAATAGGGTTTTATTAAACATGAATAAGGACTTAGTTAATCACAAATAGAGCTTTATTAAACATTAATAAATCATGAGCAAGGCTTTATCAAACATGAATAAAGGCTTTATTAAAGGTTTATTTGATGTAGTTGATGTCAACATCAATTACCTCTCTTAGGAGGTTGGCCAAAGTGCTTATAACTAATTAATTTATAACTAAGCTATTTCAGTCCATGAAGTGTGAGTTAGTTAAGCTTGTTAGACTTACACTGAACCCATCATTCCTCCAGTGTATAATTATAAGGTCTGGTGTGTGGGTGGCTAGTTTGCACCTCCAATCGATCCTCACGACTGTGTTTCTTCCTTCTGACGGAGTGCTTATGTGTGTGTGTGTTCTTCCGGTGCAGGAGTGGGCTGAAGAGTTGTTTGGCCTGGCGTCTAACCTACTGGCGCAGAACATGTCCAGAGAAGCATGCCTGGAGAAAGCGTAAGTCTCTGGACACATCACGCATCACACACTGGAAGGCCATCAGTTCACACCCATCAGGTCTCCAGGGCGCTTCACACCGCTTCACACTACTCACAGAGAGAGAAGGGGGGGGCAGAGAGAGAGCAAGAGGGGGTCAGAGAGAGAGCGAGAGATGGGGTGAATGCACACACGCGCGCACACACATGCAAACGTACACACACACACACACACACACACACACACACACACACACACACACACACACACACACACACACACACACACACACACACACACACACACACACACACACACACACACACACACACACACACACACACAGATACTTGCGCAAAGACACACACATTCACAGACACACACTTGCACACTCTCACACTCTCTCTCGTTCTCTTTCTCTGTCTCTCTCTCTGTCTCTCTCTCTCTCTCTCTCTGTCTCTCAGTCAAATTTATTTATAAAGCCCTTTTTACATCAGCAGTCACAAACTGCTGTACAGAAACCCAGCCTAAAACCCCAAACAGCAAGCAATGCAGATGTAGAAGCAAAGTGGCCAGTCATCTTCTGGCTGTGCCAGGTGGAGATTATAAGATTACATGGCCATTAAGGCCAGATTGTTCTTTAAGATGTTAAAATGTTCAGTGATGACCAGCAGGGTCCAATAATAATCACAGTGGTTTTAGAGGGTGCAACAGGTCAGCACCTCAGGATTAAATGTCATTTGGCTTTTCATAGCCGACCATTCAGAGTTTCAGACAGTAGGTGCGGTAGAGAGAGAGAGGGGTAGAGTCTAAAACAGCAGGTCTCCGACAGAGTTCCATAGCTGCAGGCAGAACAGTTGAAACTGGAGCAGCAGCACAACCAGGTGAACTGGGGACAGCCAGGATTCATCAGGCCAGGATCATCAGGCCAGGTAGTCCTGAGGCATGGCTTATGGGAGGGGTGGGTACAGCCGGGAGGGGTGGGAGAGAGGGAGAGAGAAAGAATTAGAGGAAGCATGCTTAAATTCACACAGGACAACAGACAAGAGAATTACACCAGATATAACAAACTGACCCTTGCCCCCCGGCACATAGACTATTGCAGCATAGATACTGGAGGCTGAGACAGGGGGGGGTTGGAGGACACAGTGGCCCCGTCCAACGATAACCCCAGACAGGGCCAACCAAGCAGGAAATAACCCCACCCACTTTGCCAAAGCACAGCCCCCACACCACTAAAGGGATATCAACAGACCACCAACTTACTCCCCTGAGACAAGGCTGAGTATAGCCCACCAAGATCTCCTCCACCACTCAAGCCCGAGGGGGCACAAAACCGGACAGGAGGATCATGTCAGTGACTCAACCCACTCAAGTCGAGTACAGAGCAAGAAAGCCTGGCACGACGTGACACCCCTCTAAGAGCGACAGCATGGAAGAGCACTAGTAAGCCAGTGACTCAGCCCCTGTAACAAGGTCTCTCTCTTTCTCTCTCTCGCTCTGTTTCCTTCTTTCCCCAGTAATTGCCTTGTTTTAAAATACCAATCAGACTTGGTAATCAAGGCGTACAAAATAATGATATCCATATTGATATGGAGCTAAGATACTGTATGTTATTATATACTAAACTATGGATTCACACACTCACGCACTGATGTCTAGACACACACATACACCATCTAAACTATGTAAACTATTCATTTTAGCTCAGTCCAGATGTAATTCTCTATGTTGAATGTTGTCTCTGCTGTGTTCT
>NC_060184.1:39521028-39528528 GCF_021184085.1 Oncorhynchus gorbuscha | reverse complement strand
TGGAGAGTAGCTCTCTGTCTGTCTGTCTGTCTGCTCAGTCTGAGTGGAGACGGTAGTCAGCAGGGAAATCTGAGCACCATCACCCCAGACAGACAGCCATTAATCAGGAGAGCCCTCCATACTTGTCCCCCTCCCTCTCCCCCCATACCTCTAACACCCTCTATCCTCTATCAGTCAAGATCATTGTGTGTGTGTGTGTGTGTGTGTGTGTGTGTGTGTGTGTGTGTGTGTGTGTGTGTGTGTGTGTGTGTGTGTGTGTGTGTGTGTGTGTGTGTGTGTGTGTGTGTGTGTGTGTGTGTGTGTGTGTGTGTGTGTGTGTGTGTGTGTGTGTGCGTGCATGTGTCCCTGCGCGATTCCCACTCTAAAGTACATGAGTGATGATGAACCAGACTATTCTCTAACAGAGGAGTTCCGCTTTTAGAAAAGCAGGGTTATAAGCCCCCCGCCATAACCTCACTCAGAACTATGATGGCAAACACTGAGTGTCAACAGAGAGACAGAGGAGAGAAGTGGAGGGAGGGGCAGAGAGACATCTTTCAGCTAACACGTTAGGTTATGAGCTTCATGGTTGTGCACAGGGCAGCCGTATGTCAGCTTGACTGTCCTCATAAAGCTTTGTGTGCTTATGGATGGATCACCGCCACAACTCTCCACACAGAGATTAAAGAGGAGGAAAGTCAAACATTAACATGTCATATTTACTCTGCGTACTGTTAGAAGGAAGTATAAGAGGAAGTACAAGACAAAGCTCTCCCTGTATAATAAAGAGTGAATGGATGTCTTTGTCTCCTGGGGTATGATGGTTATGTGGTTGTATGGTGTTATATGGATGGTTCTGTGGTTGTATGGTGTTATATGGATGGCTCTGTGGTTGTAGGGTGTTATATGGATGGTTCTGTGGTTGTATGGTGTTATATGGATGGCTCTGTGGTTGTATGGTGTTATATGGATGGTTCTGTGGTTGTATGGTGTTATATGGATGATTCTGTGGTGTGTGATGTTATATGGATGGTTCTGTGGTTGTATGGTGTTATATGGATGATTCTGTGGTGTGTGATGTTATATGGATGGTTCTGTGGTTGTATGGTGTTATATGGATGATTCTGTGGTGTGTGATGTTATATGGATGGTTCTATGGTGTATGGTGTTATATGGATGGTTCTGTGGCGTATGGTATTATATGGATAGTTCTGTAGTTGTATGATGTTAAATGGATAGTTATGTGGTTGTATGATGTTATATGAAGGGTTCTGTGGTTCTGTGGTATGTGTCATGTTATATGGATGGTTCTGTGGTGTATGATGTTATATGGATGGTTCTGTGGTGTGTGTGATGTTATATGGATGGTTCTGTGGTTGTATGATGTTATATGGATGGTTCTGTGGTGTATGATGTTATATGGATGGTTCTGTGGTGTGTGTGATGTTATACGGATGGTTCTGTGGTGTGTATGATGTCATATGGAAGGTTCTGTGGTGTGTGTGTGATGTTATATGGATGCTTCTGTGGTGTGTATGATGTCATATGGATGCTTCTGTGGTGTGTGTGATGGTATATGGATGCTTCTGTGGTGTGTATGATGTCATATGGATGGTTATGTGGTGTGTGTGTGATGGTATATGGATGCTTCTGTGGTGTGTATGATGTCATATGGATGGTTATGTGGTGTGTGTGTGATGGTATATGGATGCTTCTGTGGTGTGTATGATGTCATATGGATGGTTCTGTGGTGTGTGTGTGATGTTATATGGATGATTCTGTGGTGTGTATGATGTCATATGGATGCTTCTGTGGTGTGTGTGTGATGTTATAGGAACTAAGTTACAGGAATGTTATAGGAACATTCAGAACTAAGTTTAGAGGGCTTTGGGACACCAGACTGGATCAGAACAGCAGTGGGAAGTGCTACGGGGGTAGGTTATGTCGGGACATTTACAAGGCTTGGAGTAAAACTGCAAAACTAGGAGAATCCTGTTGTACACCTGATCTAGAGTTAATACGCATCTCATTCAGACCTAAATATCTCCCCCGCGAGTTTGGCCAGCTGACTGTAGTAATTGTCTATATTCCACCCTCTGGCAACGTCAATCGCACAGCAGATGTGATAACGGAGTGTGTTCACCTCATCGAGAAAAAGAGAGACAGGGGGAAAGCAGGAGCTGAGACAAAAAATTCTGGTTGACTTGACAAACAAGACGAACTGGCAACAGACAAACAGAGAACACAGGTATAAGTACCCAGGGGATAATGGGGAGATGGGCGACACCTGGAGGAAGGTGGAGACAAGTACAAGGACAGGTGAAACAGATCAGGGTGTGACAATTTGAGTCAGAAAATGATGTTCATATGATTGGTAAGCTATCTACCTTGTAGAGAGCCTATCTAACTGACTATATTTTAGAAACAAAAATAGCATATTGGAACCAAGATAATAAAAAAATATATTGATATTGGCATAAGAAAGAGGGAATGTTGGAACATAACTAAAGGATAAAGTATACATTAATGCAAATTCTACAGCACAACGGCAGAGTCATGTCTGAAGTGTAAAACCACTAACGACTCAATAATTCATGCCTTCTGAGGATGTTATAAAGTCCCAAAAGTATGGGCCGATTTGGAAAGATGGCCGTCAAGAAGTATTGTAAATGTAAATGTTCTTTTAATCCGTCTGTACCCGACGGGTTGGACAATACTTTTCTCGTCAATCATCTTCAAAAACAAAAACGATACTTCAAAACGGGAAATCAACCAATCCTCCTTCTTTCACGCAACGGACAAGTCACATGCTTGACAATCTAAAAATGGAACGCGCGTGTGGGCCACGGAGAGAAACAAAATGGTGCCGTATCTAATCACAGCCCGTCGCACCAAACTACAAGAAGGGACAATTATGCCAGTGAGATCTTACAGGGCTGCTTTGACTGCACAGTGTGGTGTGTTCAGTGTGTTCACATAGGGAGCGTTTGACTGCACAGTGAGGTGCGTTCAGTGTGTTCACATAGGGAGCGTTTGACTGCACAGTGTGGTGTGTTCAGTGTGTTCACATAGGGAGCGTTTGACTGCACAGTGTGGTGTGTTCAGTGTGTTCACATAGGGAGCGTTTGACTGCACAGTGTGGTGTGTTCAGTGTGTTCACATAGGGAGCGTTTGACTGCACAGTGGGGTGTGTTCAGTGTGTTCACATAGGGAGCGTTTGACTGCACAGTGAGGTGCGTTCAGTGTGTTCACATAGGGAGCGTTTGACTGCACAGTGTGGTGTGTTCAGTGTGTTCACATAGGGAGCGTTTGACTGCACAGTGAGGTGCGTTCAGTGTGTTCACATAGGGAGCGTTTGACTGCACAGTGGGGTGTGTTCAGTGTGTTCACATAGGGAGCGTTTGACTGCACAGTGAGGTGCGTTCAGTGTGTTCACATAGGGAGCGTTTGACTGCACAGTGTGGTGTGTTCAGTGTGTTCACATAGGGAGCGTTTGATTGCACAGTGAGGTGCGTTCAGTGTGTTCACATAGGGAGCGTTTGACTGCACAGTGTGGTGTGTTCAGTGTGTTCACATAGGGAGCGTTTGACTGCACAGTGAGGTGCGTTCAGTGTGTTCACATAGGGAGCGTTTGACTGCACAGTGGGGTGTGTTCAGTGTGTTCACATAGGGAGCGTTTGACTGCACAGTGAGGTGCGTTCAGTGTGTTCACATAGGGAGCGTTTGACTGCACAGTGGGGTGTGTTCAGTGTGTTCACATAGGGAGCGTTTGACTGCACAGTGAGGTGCGTTCAGTGTGTTCACATAGGGAGCGTTTGACTGCACAGTGAGGTGCGTTCAGTGTGTTCACATAGGGAGCGTTTGACTGCACAGTGAGGTGCGTTCAGTGTGTTCACATAGGGAGCGTGTGTTCAGTGTGTTCACATAGGGAGTGTTTGACTGCACAGTGAGGTGTGTTCAGTGTGTTCACATAGGGAGCGTGTGTTCAGTGTGTTCACATAGGGAGCGTTTGACTGCACAGTGGGGTGTGTTCAGTGTGTTCACATAGGGAGCGTTTGACTGCACAGTGAGGTGCGTTCAGTGTGTTCACATAGGGAGCGTTTGACTGCACAGTGAGGTGCGTTCAGTGTGTTCACATAGGGAGCGTGTGTTCAGTGTGTTCACATAGGGAGTGTTTGACTGCACAGTGAGGTGTGTTCAGTGTGTTCACATAGGGAGCGTGTGTTCAGTGTGTTCACATAGGGAGCGTTTGACTGCACAGTGTGGTGTGTTCAGTGTGTTCACATAGGGAGCGTTTGACTGCACAGTGTGGTGTGTTCAGTGTGTTCACATAGGGAGCGTTTGACTGCACAGTGTGGTGTGTTCAGTGTGTTCACATAGGGAGCGTGTGTTCAGTGTGTTCACATAGGGAGCGTTTGACTGCACAGTGTGGTGTGTTCAGTGTGTTCACATAGGGAGCGTTTGACTGCACAGTGTGGTGTGTTCAGTGTGTTCACATAGGGAGCGTTTGACTGCACAGTGTGGTGTGTTCAGTGTGTTCACATAGGGAGCGTTTGACTGCACAGTGTGGTGTGTTCAGTGTGTTCACATAGGGAGCGTTTGACTGCACAGTGGGGTGTGTTCAGTGTGTTCACATAGGGAGCGTTTGACTGCACAGTGTGGTGTGTTCAGTGTGTTCACATAGGGAGCGTTTGAGGAGGCCACTGAAGCGATCACTGACTACATTTCATTCTGTGCGGATATGATTGTTCCTTCCAAAACTTTAAAGAGACACTGAGTGTACAAAACATTAGGAACACCTTCCTAATATTGAGTTGCACCCCCGTTTGCCCTCAGAACAGCCTCAATTCATCGGCGTATGGACTCTACAAGGCACTTGCCTCTACTACCACACATGTACACAGTCCATAACTCAATTGTCTCAAAGATTTCAACAACAAAAAAATCCTTCTATTACCTTTTCTCCTCCCCTTCATCTACACTGATTAAAGTGCATTTAACAGGGGACATCAATGAAGGATCGTAGCTTTCAGCTGGATTCACCTGGTGCTTTCTACACTCAGTGTACAAAGGATCTGAAAACAGCATTTATCGCTAGCGACAAGGTTGAGGGTAAACTAATTAGATCCTAAATGAAATAAGTATGTGAAACAGGCCAAGAGAATGTACAAGGAGAAGGCTCTTTCAGGAGGCTAAACCCAGAGATTCTTGGAGGGGTGTGAAAGCACTGGCAGGGCATTAACAACAAACACCATGCTCCAAATAAAAAAATGTTTAGAGGTAGAATTGACCAATTGAAAGAGAGGAGGTGATCTCGGACCCATCGAACATGTCGCACACTGCAGCAAATGTTGAGCTGCAACCCGAAAGATGTGGAAGCCGCATTTAAAAGGACCAATCGAAACAAAGCACCCGGGGCCAGACAACATTAGTGGTCGCCTACTGATGGTTTACCATAAGAAACTGGCAGGTGTTTTCTGTGACGTTTCTAACTGCTCTCTGGCAAAACACTCCATCCCAGCAGTATGGACCTCATCCGTTGTAATGAATTTCCTCCTCTTCTTCCGAAGAGGAGAGGCGAAATGGATCAGAGGACCAATACGCGGCGTGGTAAGTGTCCATGGTTCTCTTTAATACGTTAAGGTACACATGAACAACTGACTACAAAAAAACAAGAAATGTGAAAACTCAAAACAGTCCTATCTGGTGCAAAGACAGAGACAGGAACAATCACCCACAAACACACAGTGAAACCCAGGCTACCTAAGTATGATTCTCAATCAGAGACAACTAATGACACCTGCCTCTGATTGAGAACCATACTAGGCCGAAACATAGAAATATCCAAATCATAGAAAAACAAACATAGACTGCCCCCCAACTCACGCCCTGACCATACTAACTAAATACAAAACACAGGAAATAAAGGTCAGAACGTGACGTCCGTCATATGCCCAGTACTTAAAAGAGCAAGGTACTGCAACAGTGGCTACCTACCTTTTGGCTTTAACATCTTTAGTGATGAAGGTCTTTTTAAGGCTGATTCTCCCCCAGCTGCAACAGGAAGTATACTCTTACACAGATCCACTCCAGTGTGTGGTGTTGATGATGCACTCCTGACCCTTACTGCTCTGTGACCACACCCACCTGAAGAAGCCACGTAAGGTCCAGATGGTCTTTGTGGATGTATCTAGTGACTTTAATAGAGTCCAGCCTCAATTAATGGGTCATAAGCTCCAGAACATGAATGTAATTCAGGCAATCGGATTCTCTGGGCAACAGCAGGCAACTCAGTGGGGCTCCTCTAGGCGGAAATTGACAGGTTTTCAACCAGAACTACCTGGGGCCAATGCAATCAAAACCGAAGACCTGACCATTGATTTCAGAATAGACCAACCTACCGTAACCATCCCAGTGCTGGAGATGAACAGACGGATCAAATTGCGAGTGAAGCACTACAACTAGCTTGGAAGCATTATTGACGACAAGCTCTCATTCAAAAGAAAAACTGAGCACGTTCCTCAAAATGTCAATTGAGTTCAATGTACAATAATAAATCCTCCAAGCATTTTATAAATGCTTTTATGCAATCAATCTTAGCCTTTTAGTATTGTGGGTTGTTTTGGTGCGCTTAGGGAACACCAGTCAGAAGTCATTGAACAGGGTAATAAGAATCAGTGGGAAGGCCATCGGAGAAAGCCAGGAACCCCTCGGTGACATTTACAAAAATGGAGTGTGGAAGAAAGGGAAACACACTGGTTGAGCAGTAATAGCCCCCTACCCTCCGGGTGCAGGTATAGAGCTCTCCCATTCAAATCTGGCAGAGCAACTTCTAGACAACATCCATCAAACTCTTTAACTCTCGGAAGTTCCTATTTGTATTCGTATATATATATATATATATTATATGTCTGTTTACCCTGTGATTGCGTGGACTGCTTCTAATCTAATCTAATCGAATCTATCTTTATGTTGTAGCCTACGTGTTTGTGTGTTCATTGTTGTTTGTTTCTTGTATGTTCCATTCGTCACCACACAGGACGTTTCCTCACAGGACATAGGTTGTTTGTATTGATACCGCTTGACTTACTCCACATTTGATTGTGTTTACAGCCTCAATTCAAAAATAGATTAAATCATTGTTTCCCCCCCCCACCCACCCATCTACACACAATGCCACATAATGACAAAGTGAAAACATGATTTGAGACATTGTTTGCTAATTTATTGAAAATGAAATACAGAAATATCTCATAAGTATTCAGACCCCTTAGTCAAAACATGTCTGAATCGCCTTTGGCAGCGATTACAGCTGTGAGTATTTCTGGGTAAGTCTAGGAGCTTTTCACACCTGGATTGTTCAATATTTGCACATTATTCTTTTATTTTATTTTTTTCAAGCTCTGTCTAATTGGTTGTTGATCATTGCTAAACAGCCATTTTCACGTCTTGCCATAGATTTCAAGCCGATTTAAGTCAAAACTGTAACTAGGCCACTAAGGAACATCCGATGTCGTCTTG
>NC_060184.1:39513528-39516028 GCF_021184085.1 Oncorhynchus gorbuscha | reverse complement strand
CTCCCTTTCTCTCTCCTCTGTTCTCTCCTCCCTATCTCTCTCCTCTCCTCTGTTCTCTCCTCCCTATCTCTCTCCTCTCCTCTGTTCTCTCCTCCCTATCTCTCTCCTCTCCTCTGTTCTCTCCTCCCTATCTCTCTCCTCTCCTCCGCTCTCTCCTCCCTATCTCTCTCCTCTGTTCTCTCCTCCCTATCTCTCTCCTCTCCTCCGCTCTCTCCTCCCTATCTCTCTCCTCCCTATCTCTCTCCTCTCCTCTGCTCTCTCCTCCCCTCTGCTCTCTCCTCTCCTCTGCTCTGCTCTCTCCTCCCCTCTGCTCTCTCCTCTCCTCTGCTCTCTCCTCTCCTTTGCTCTCTCCTCTCCTCTGCTCTCTCCTCCCCTCTGCTCTCTCCTTTCCTCTGCTCTCTCCTCCCCTCTGCTCTCTCCTCTCCTCTGCTCTCTCCTCTCCTCTGCTCTCTCCTCTCCTCTGCTCTCTCCTCCCCTCTGCTCTCTCCTCCCCTCTGCTCTCTCCTCTCCTCTGCTCTCTCCTCTCCTCTGCTCTCTCCTCTCCTCTGCTCTCTCCTCCCTATCTCTCTCCTCTCCTCTGCTCTCTCCTCCCCTCTGCTCTCTCCTCTGTTCTCTCCTCCCCTCTGCTCTCTCCTCTGTTCTCTCCTCCCCTCTGCTCTCTCCTCTCCTCTGCTCTCTCCTCCCTATCTCTCTCCTCCCATCTGCTCTCTCCTCTGCTCTCTCCTCCCTATCTCTCTCCTCTCCTCTGCTCTCTCCTCTCCTCTGCTCTCTCCTCCCTATCTCTCTCCTCTCCTCTGTTCTCTTCTCTCCTCCCCTCTGCTCTCTCCTCACCTCTGCTTTCTCCTCCCTATCTCTCTCCTCCCTATATGTCTCCTCTCCTTTGCTCTCTCCTCTCCCCTGCTCTCTCCTCTCCTCTGTTCTCTCCTCCCTATCTCTCTCCTCTCTGCTCTCTCCTCTCCTCTGTTCTCTCCTCCCTATCGCTCTCCTCTCCTCTGTTCTCTCCTCCCTATCTCTCTCCTCTCCTCTGCTCTCTCCTCCCTATCTCTCTCCTCCCATCTGCTCTCTCCTCTGCTCTCTCCTCCCTATCTCTCTCCTCTCCTCTGCTCTCTCCTCTCCTCTGCTCTCTCCTCCCTATCTCTCTCCTCTCCTCTGTTCTCTTCTCTCCTCCCCTCTGCTCTCTCCTCACCTCTGCTTTCTCCTCCCTATCTCTCTCCTCCCTATATGTCTCCTCCCCTCTGCTCTCTCCTCTCCTCTGCTCTCTCCTCTCCTTTGCTCTCTCCTCTCCCCTGCTCTCTCCTCTCCTCTGTTCTCTCCTCCCTATCTCTCTCCTCTCTGCTCTCTCCTCTCCTCTGTTCTCTCCTCCCTATCGCTCTCCTCTCCTCTGTTCTCTCCTCCCTATCTCTCTCCTCTCCTCTGTTCTCTCCTCCCTATCTCTCCCGTCCTTTGTTTAGTGGAGCTAAAAGCAAACCCTACCTGACAGTGGAGCAGCTGACTGAGTTTATAAACGTCCGACAGAGAGACCCTCGTCTCAACGAGATCCTCTACCCTCCTCTCAAACCGGAACAGGTTCAGAGCCTGGTGGAGAAGTACGAACCCAAAGAACTGCTGGTGCAGAAAGGTTAGCATGAGTCACACACACACACACACACACACACACACACACACACACACACACACACACACACACACACACACACACACACACACACACACACACACACACACACACACACACACACGTATACACACACACACGTATATATACACACACACACACACACACGTATACACACACAGGCACATATATGTATTTGTTTTAGAAGGACTCTGTTGTTTTGAGAGTATACCCCCCCCCCCCTTCTCTGAGGGGTGGTAAGTTTGCCAGGGGAGTTACCATAGAAACCACTCAGCCACATCGTGTCCAAGGAGCCAAGGAAGAGAAGAATCTAGTGGGGTTCCAGGGAACGCTTAGACCCACACACACACAGACACACTGACATACAAAGCTCACAATCACGTAAACACTTGCTCTACACTTAATTTCTCTCTCATACAATACCTTCTTGCTTTTGCTATCAGACTGTGTGTGCGTGTGTGTGTGTGTGTGTGTGTGTGTGTGTGTGTGTGTGTGTGTGTGTGTGTGTGTGTGTGTGTGTGTGTGTGTGTGTGTGTGTGTGTGTGTGTGTGTGTGTGTGTGTGTGTGTGTGTGTGTGTGTGTGTGTGTGTGTGTGTGTGTGTGTGTGTGTGTGTTTGTGCTCAACGGTAGAGAACACTTAGGGGAGGACTCCCTGTCTGTCCACCTGTCATGCTCATGCTAGTGTCTCACACACACACACACACACACACACACACACACACACACACACACACACACACACACACACACACACACACACACACACACACACACACACACACACACACACACACACACACATGAACACGTGGGAACACACACACACACACTGTTTATCATACAGTCACACTCAGTTTCCCCTTC